>NC_047028.1:33068099-33128099 GCF_902652985.1 Pecten maximus
GGTTTGGAAAGAGAACTGAGTTTCTTGTTGACACTCCATGGGGGAAATCTGCCACCAGTGTAGACTATTTAGGTGACCTTATAGACAGTGATGGAAATCTGCCCATTCCTAGAGTGAACCATTTATTTGTGATATATTTTCTTATTAAATGTGTGAAAGTGAGTGTGGATGTGCAGTTTTTCATAGTGTATATTGTAATTAAATGTTATAAATAATGTAAATACAGTGTGTTGTGTTTCTATCTCTGCACCAGATTGGACAATATGCTCATCCCGTTACAAGTATAATATATATAAGATCTTTGTAATTGGCCTCGCTGATAGGAAGGAGATTGCTGTCATAATACTCGAGGTTTGAGTTGGAGTATCTGACTTTTAACCCCACTGTCTTCTGAACAATTTCAACTTCATAAAAACGATATTGCCAGGGCTATCTATATCTGAAAACAATGGAATGAGGTGAATGGTTGCAGATTTTAAATTGACGAATTATTCCCCAACGTGCTTTGTTCCCGGATATATAATTGTATCATGTACACAATTCCGAAAATGACTGGGTTTTTAGCTCACCTGGACCAAAGGTCCGGTGAGCTTATGTCATGGTGCAGCGTCCGTCGTCCATAAACATTTGCTTCAAATCCCTACTAATCAAAAAGTTCTTATTGGATTTTGACCAAATTTGGCCCAATAGAGGAAATAAAGGTGATTCCTTTAAATCGCTACTGATAATAAAGTTAATAATGGATTTTGACCAAATTTGGCCGAAAACATCCTTGGCAGATGAGGAAAAGATTTTGCATAAATGGTGACTCTTACCCCCGAGGGGCCAAAAGGGGCGGGGCCCAATAGGGGAAATAGAGGTAATTTCTTTAAATCGCTTCTAGTTATTAAGTTACGAATGGATTTGAACACAATTTAGTCAGAAAGATCCTTGGGGGAAGGAGAAGAGATTTTGCATAAATGGTGACTCTGACTCCGAAGGGCCAAAGGGGCGGGGCCCAATAGGGGAAATAGAGGTAATTTCTTTAAATCGCTTCTAGTTATTAAATTACGAATGGATTTGAACACAATTTAGTCAGAAAGATCCTTGGGGAAGGGGAAGAGATTTTGCATAAATGGTGACTCTGACTCCGAGGGGCCAAAGGGGCGGGGCCCAATAGATGAAATAGAGGTGTGTTTTTTTGAATTGCTACTAGTCATAAAGTTATGAACGTATTTGAACACAATTTTGTCAGAAAGAGCCTTGGGGGAAGGGGAACAGATTTTGCATAAATGGTGACTCTGACCCCCGAGGGGCCAAAGGGCAGGGCCCAATAGGGGAAATAGAGGTAATTCCTTTAAAATCGCTACTTGTTATCAAGTTATGAATGGATTTGAACCCAATTTGGTCAGAAAGCTCCTTCAGGGAAGGGGAACAGATTTTGCATTAATGGTGACTCTGACCCCCGAGGGTCCAAAAGGGTGGGGCCCAATAGTCATAAAGTGATGAATGCATGTTCTGAAAGCAATTCTTGAGGTATCTCAGACCTTAAAGAGTCTGGACTTCATTAATCTTTAAAGCAGTTCGAATTCCCACACTATAACCATATATAGCATTGTTAGAGATTAACAAATAAAGCAAATTGAATATGAACATTATTTTGACATTTGGCCTAATCCAACCAGGTAAGCGATACAGGCCCCATGGGCCTCTTGTTTTTTTAATCAATTAGGTCCTGTTTTGAAATCCCATGAACATGATAAACTTTTTCCGAGCATCTCTAAGAGAGACAATGCTGACGAGGTACATACAGCCATTTTTTAGCATCTTTCTACCCCAGCAAGAACACTGACGTTAATATTTTGTGTATGGCCTTTCCCTATAAATGTATGACATGCGCTATGGGTTGTTGTATGTATCGTCTTCATTTATAAGGAACTTATTCTCAGTATTATCTGTTTTACCTACACAGTAATGTGAAAACAGGCTTACCCCTGTTACATACTTTGCAGAGACTTGTATACAGTAATTTTACAGATTGAAATCTCGTTGGCACCTCTAATAGCAATGATTTCATCAACGCGTAACAGCACACATAAGATTTTATAAAATCGTAAGTTCTGAAGTTGTACATCACTAAGACTTTATAAAATCGTAAGTTCTGAAGTTGTACATCACCAATTTCCTTATGCAGTAAATTAAAGTATTCATTCCTTTAGAACATGGCAAAACTGTTCAATAGCACACACATCTAGGTCTTAATTTCTCCAATGATGGCTGCTTGTCATACCATATTGACTGTATTGCTAAGGCGGCATACCAAACACTAGTATTACTTAAAAAAAACTTGAATATTTAGTGTCTAGACATTCTTTATCTGTTTTTATAAAACATATATTCATGGAGTATGCATCTGTAGTCTGTGATGGATGTTCTTAACAAAATTCTGAAAAAAATTCAGTTACTTGAGCTCGTTTAGGTACTGGCCTACCCATGTATGCATCACGAGAATTACTTTATTTTGAGACAGGATGGAAATTTTTATCTGAACGTCGCAAAGAAATTAAGCTGTCAACACTTTTCAAAATAAAAAATGAAGTGACACCATATTATCTGTTAGAGCTCATTGCTAGACTTCATTCTAAAATTATCTTTCGCTTTGTACCATTGTGCACCTTCTTAGAAACCGTACACTTCTCATTAAAAATCTACACAAAGCATGACTGTAAATTTTGTGCTTACGTCATATCCATAATAAGTGGTATCGTGTCCTGTGAAATGAAACTCGTGCCCATGTATCTGTATATAATTAATTTTCCATTGTTTGTACACAAAATGCGGCTTTCTGATTGGTTGATATTTTGTTTTCATACCACTATGAAAATAAAATTAAAAAACCAGAATGGCGCAGAAATGTGACGTCACAATACGAAAATGGACGTTGCTTATTGATTTGATAAAAATGAATTCATATAACACCAGTAAAAGTGTACATAAAACATGTTTTAAATTAGAAAATTATTTTCAAAAAATCGAGCATAAGCGTTGATGTTAATTATTTTTTATTCAGTAAAATGAATAAGGCCCGATGTAAAAGTAGGTCCCTGAAAAATATAGGATTTTCTTCGGTGTCCTCTATTAACATTAAAGAACCCAAACATATCACTATAAGTCGGCTTCAGTTCTGCGCTTTCACAAGGAGAAAAACACCAACAGGAGTGTCCAAAAATACATCCTACACATAGAGGAGTCCGTCCTTAAATGACCCTAGCTGTTGATAGGACGTCAAACAATGCTAAATCAAACCAAGTCAACATAGATCTGCTGCCCCGATTGCAGCACTTGGTATCTCGAATCTTTGCGTCCTTTCTTTACCAATCAGACTTTCTGTTCATCCTTTTCTTTCTCTTTGATACTCGTCATCGTATGACTCGGACTGCGGCTCCAGGCCTATACAGACAAGTCGATACATGGGGGACATAAAAACTGCCATTGTGTTCTTAGTGTGATTACAGAAGTCAAGGTTTTGTAGTGACATGACTGTTAAGGCTCCTGAGCCTCTTTTTAGGAACAATTCTATGAATAAATGGCCTGTATGGTAGCTATGTATTGCAATTTATTATATTTATTGTTCGTCCTATGTTTACCACTAAAAGATATTGCTGGTTCGCTACATCATTAATGTTGGATGAAAAAGGGCTCATGTCCGGCTATGCTATCCTCAAGTACTAAGTAACGAGTTTCTAATGGAGTGGTTATATGGAATTCAGAAGTCTCCCCCTAATCCCCCCCCCCCCGCCCCCCCCCCCCCCCCCCCCCGATTGGGGCGGAGGCTGATGTAGCATGTATCAGCTGGTCCATAAGGTGGCGATACCGGATCATCAGATGAGGGGGAGGAGATACAAGACAGGAAATCAGTAGCGAGGTAGAAGAAGAGACAAGAGACATAGGTACACCAGTTAGGACACGGGCAGGGAGGATGGTAATACCGAAGATATTTTTGCCGCAGTGAATTTGCCAGGATAAATCATATTTCGATTCCTTACTCTCTTTACAGACAAGAGGGGAAAGTTCTGGACCAGGATCTGAGAGCTCAATGGAAGGCATGCAAAGCCCAGACCATAAGTGCGGCCCAAAAGTGTTCACTACCTATCAGCCAACGAGTGTCCACTGGAAGGAGCGGCACGTGTCAGAACTGATTAAAGATCAGTGTAATAGATGCCGTTTTGAGCCATTGATCGGCAACAATTTTGCCGGCACTATGTCATTAGGCAAAGGACTAGCCAGAAGAAGGCAAAGGAAGCAGTACAGGGTGTGGAGGAAGTTGTGGCGCCAAACAACAGGTTTATTCCGCCAGGAGAGTTGTTGATTCCGGTAAGGCCAGTCACTGGGAGGTTGGAAGCCTACAGGGAGGAAGTGAGTCGCCGGAGGCTGCCGTAACTGACATTGCTGGGGTTGACCCGTCCCCCATCGTTTCAGATCTGGAATGGATGGCCGATAGAAACAACGACCGCCAGGGAAATAGGTGTTTCTGGGGAGGAAGTAACAGCAGGGCAGAGCATTAAAAGATTGTGAAAACTGTGTTTGTGTAGACGCGGGGTAATATTGTTTATCTGTTTTCGTTGTTCACTGTGCGCGAAGCCACTACGGACATTTTGGTGATACCTATTATCTTAAAGGAGAATCATTTTCGGAACATTCATTCTGGTTGTGATTAGTGAAAATATGGTTGATGTTCTTGCTATGGAATTTTGTTGAATTTTTGTTAAATTGTTTTTATACATATGGCTTGTATTGGCTTTTGCCAATGTTGTTGCCCGAAGCTTATTACTATTTTTGATAAATTTATATTTTATTCATTACACGAATTCCATTTTGAGATAACTTATTATAATTTTGAAATGCTTTGCCTTACAATACGAGAAGTGAATGAATTATTTAGCATGTACTTACCTTTTTCAGAGGGGAAGTGGGTGGGTAGTGGGAGATTTCAGTATTTGTTGTACATTTTGTGTTCTATATATTAATGTGTTGGGTAGGAGTCATTTAATGGTAGTTTTAGGTCAGAATGTCTGTTGTGTGTTTTGTCCACGTGTACCAATTGCATTGTCAGTCTTTTATATATATGGGTGCTATGTCTATTTGTGGCGGGTAGTTTGAAGGAGTTCCTGAGCAAATAGAAGTAGGTCTTAGTAAGCGGAGTGGGGGACGAGATACATTTTAGAATTTCGGAGGCTTGGAGGTGAGATTTATTATGTTAGGGTAGTCGACATAAGGTATGGTGTTATATATGTAAATGTAATTGTGTTGTCACTTATTAATGATTGTTAATTTTTACTTGTGTCAAGTCCTTCCTTCACCAACACTGATAAGCAAACCCAATAAACCTGGGTTGACGGATGATGTAGGTAGTGCGGTTTGTACACCGCAAACTGAGTCCGTCTCGCTCTTGTTACACATGCTATGGGTTGAAATATATTAGGAAAGACACATATGTAATTAAAGTTTGGGGTGTAACAGGGTGGTGTCCTAGGTCCACTATCTTTCAACAACTCATTCGGATTACACATCAAAGCCAAAAATCAACACTTTGCTCAAATGGTAAAGTTTTGATCTTTGGGCAAGGTTAGGGTAAGCGGTAAAGCTTTCTATATGCTAAATAACTTTAAATAGAGTGAATATGGGAGACATTTTAAAATGTCATTTATTAATTAGAATTTGAAGTCTTTTTCACAAAATGCTTAAAACGTATATAGTATTGTATTGTCGTATACTTACTGTTTCAGTATATTGGTATTTAGCTGATGGTTTAAACTTTCCTATTTCGTTCAAATAAATACTCATATCTTTTCTGCGTTGTGACATTCTGGGTTAGTAAAGTAGTTAGTTAATTAGACAAGTGCATCATTAATTAATTTGGGTTAAATGTATCAGCAAAATAAACCTACTTTGATGGCACATAGTAGTGTATCATTGAGTGGTCTGTAGGGTTAAAACCAGGGGAAATTAGCATGGTTGGAAACCCGACCTTTAAAAGAGATCAATCAGAAAATTGTAGGTCTGCGGTCAAAAATGAAATAGTGAAATAAACAAAGGTCAATAACTTTCGCAAAAATCGTCGAATAAAAAATCTTTTCGAGGAAACGCACAATACATCGTGATTACAATGAATACTAGGTTTACAAAGAAATCGGTCGAAAAATCTAGATCTCCGGAAAAACAAGCGTTTACGCCGGACGGACGGACATTATACTACTTGTTCGAATTCGACGGGCGTATACAATTGGAAGACACTTTATGTTTCAACATATTGTTTTGTACACCCGATCCTGTTTTATAGATGAAAATTGTGAAGAAATTGTAATGATGTCAGGATTTACACAGCTCTTGACTTTTAGATCGGTCACCATCTTGGATTGAAGGACGACTACTGGTATTTCATATATTTTCCGGGATAGTCAAGTGAATTATTACATACTAAAAAGAAAAAAAGCAAATATTATAGATAAGATACTTTGGACATTTGAATTGAGTTATTCAAGTAGATAATCACATTTCTGTTCTTCAAAAAGTTGTCGTGCGACGTATGAAGTACGCCTGGACTGCAGCAATGTTTGGTCACTTTTACGATTGAAATTCTCATTTCGGCGATATATCATGCATACAACTTCCTTAGTAAATTGAAGTATGACGAGATGAGTTGTTTCTGCATTTGTTGTCAATACAAGTTCAAATAGATTTAACGGTTTCTTAAACATGTATAATAGGCAAACGTCAGATTCTCAGAACATCGTGTATAATCTCATTGATCAAGATGGTTCAATATCTACGTTTTCTGTTTGTCCTAATCAAATAATCAAATCAAAATGAAGGTTATAACTTAAAATTTCTGCATTCTGCAGACAACTCAGACAGCCTGAAGTCGCATGCATATTGATACAAATTAAAAAAGTTAAGTTTCTTTGTTTTCTATCATTGATCGTATCGTCTTATTTTGAATTTTTGTTTTATTGAACAAAGGATATTTTCAATTCGTCGCCGCCATGTTTACCAGTAATATCACGCGCATATATCAATTTACTCTATACCCGAGCCGGAGCGGGGAGAGGATACTACATGTCGTAAGATGAGACTAATTGTGGGCCTAATAAAAAAATTGTGTCTTCTATTAAGGTAACAATGACTTAGACTTGGTTTTATTTGTTTAACGTCCTAGCAACAGCTAAGGTCATTTAAGGACGGCCTCTCGTGCGGGCAATATGCATGGGAGCCTGTGGTATGTTCGTGTTAAGTCTCCTTGTGATCGTATGAAATATTTGCCGATTTATAGTGCTATCTCACTGAAGTATACTGCCGAAGACACCCAACAAGACACCCCACCCGGTCACATTATACTGACAACGGGCGAACCAGGCGTCCCACTCCTAATATGCTGAGCGCTAAGCAGGAACAGCAACTACCATTTTTAAAAACTCGGGTATGTCTCGGTCTGGGGACAGAACCCAAAGCCTTCCTCACAGGGGCGAACGCTCAACTAAAGGCCAAACGTAGGACATTGCCAAGGGAGACATCAGGAAGAAGAAAGTTGTTAAGACAGAAAAGATAAAATCCATAATAGTCGCCTCTTACGACAATGCAATTGGGGCAGCAGGTACTATTCTTACGCCCTACTTGCAGGGCAGAGGTAATAATGAAGAGACAAATATTTATCGTTTGCCATGACTCAATTACTTGGGTGTTAGACGTTTTCTTCCTTCCTTCACTAATCTGTCTTTCTGGGCTCTATTTTACTACTCTAGGTGTCTTATTGACATCCGTCCTCATATGACGCTCGCTATAACGATGATTTAAACCACTAAAAACAAAACGAAACAATTCACTTTACACCGTCAAGCCGCCGTTTGCCAACAACCGCGTTGATTTTATAGTAAATATACTGCTAGAAAAGTTGATTTAATGTTGAAATTTGAAGACGAACATCACAGGGTACCTAATCATAGACTTCAATTCTGGAATTACCTACTCATAAACCTATTATATGGGGTTACCTACTCATAAACTTATTACATGGGGTTACCCACTCATAAACCTATTATATGGAGTTACCTACTCATAAACCTATTATATGGGGTTACCTCTTCTTAAACCTATTATATGGGGTTACCTACTTATAAACCTATTATATTGGGTTACCTACTGATAAACCTATTATATGGAGTTACCTACTTATAAACCTATTATATTGGGTTACCTACTTATAAACCTATTATATGGAGTTACCTACTCATACACCTATTATATGGGGTTACCTACTCATAAACCTATTATATGGGGTTAATTACTCATAAACCTATTATATGGGGTTAATTACTTATAAACCTGTTATATGGGGTTACCTACTCATAAACCTATTATATGGGGTTACCTACTCATAAACCTATTATATGGGGTTACCTACTCATAAACCTTTTATATGGAGTTACCCACTCATAAACCTATTATATGGGGTTACCTAATCATAAACCTATTATATGGGGTTACCTACTTATATACTTATGATACAAGAGTACCGTATGAACAAAGAAAAAAGAAAGAAAAAGCGGGTGTCCGTGTGTGTTTTGATTTGTTTAGCATTATCTAACGGTCTAACAATAGATATGGTCTTTATGCATACATATGAGTGTCTGTTGCCATGCGGTGACGAAGGCCCTGTTTTAGCTTGCACGTTTTGTAACATTATTGAAACTTTTTTTTTCTGCAGATACGACCTCTTAAAAGTACACTTAAAATAATCCAAAGTATTTCGAAGTCTGAAGATCTGCTTGCACCTAATCAGCTCCCTCCGTATTTAGCCTACCCCAACAGTCGTTAATTTGTGTTTTGTACTTTTGTTATCGCAGCATTGCAATACTGATTTTCATCGAGCGGTCTTTCATTGTTAATATTAATTCTTTACAGATTAAGAATATCAATCAAATATATCAGACAATGCAGATTTAAAACAAAACCCGATTGATTGCAAATTCCGCGTAACAGAACACCAGACAGGTTTTGTAAACCGGTTTGTAATCCAATGTATTGAGATAGCCTCCTTACTAATGTGTGTAAGGTGCCGGACTTTAAATTGCATAATTACACGCATAGACGCTAGTTACACTATAACATATCGCCTCCCTTCAGACAAAACAGAGGATCTGATAGGGGTAGTATTGTTCTCAATTTATCTATTATGAGGCAGATAGTCAAATACCTCTGAAATAACTAGGAGGCTCATGGCACTGGACCAAAATAATGCACATTATGGGTATCTCAAATGTGTCTTATAAAAAAAAATAAAAAAAAAATATTTAAAGAATAGCAAAGCTGGCCAGCAGATCTGGCAAATAACCAAGAAACTAAAGGACAGTTAAATAAAATTACTAACGAAGAGGAATATAGAAGGTTGGAAATGTGGGTCACTTGATAGCCCCTCAATAAGTGATCAGTTCATTCAGCGGCTCCTAAGTAAGCAAACACGTCATTCGACGACCATCCAGTAAGTGATAATGTCATTCGACTGCACCCCAGTCTGTGATTAGGTCATTCGGTGGCCTCTCAAAAATCGATAAGGTTGTCCTGTGGCTCCTTAGTATGTGAAAAGGTCATTCGGTGACCCCTCAGTAAGTGATAAGGGCATTCGGCGGCCCCTCAGTAAGTGATAAGGTCATTCGGCGGCCCCTCAGTAAGTGATAAGGTCATTCGGTGGCCCCTCAGTATGTGATAAGGGCATTCGGCGGCCCCTCAGTAAGTGATAAGGTCATTCGGTGGCCCCTCAGTATGTGATAAGGGCATTCGGCGGCCCCTCAGTAAGTGATAAGGGCATTCGGCGGCCCCTCAGTATGTGATAAGGGCATTCGGTGGCCCCTCAGTATGTGATAAGGTCATTCTGTGGCCCGCTCAGTATGTGATAAGGTCATTTGACGACTCCTCAGTAAGTAAACGCAATAAGGTCATTCGGTGGCCCTTACATGTAGTATGTGATAAGGTCATTCGGTTGCCCCTCAGTAAGTGATAAGGTCCGTAAACAATTCTTGTTATCGCTATTTCTCAGAAAGATCGGAAGCGATCATTTTCAAATTTCATATGTAGGTAACCCTTGATATCTAGTTATGCATATTCTATTTTGAGAGCAATCGGGAAACAATATGGCCGACAGGCAGCCTTCTAGGATTTTGACAATTGAAGTTTTTCATCGCTATTTCTCAGAAAGTACCGAAAGGATATTACTCAAATTTCATATGCAGGTACCCCTTGGGGCCTAGTTATGCATATTTCATTTTGAGAGCAATCGGAAAACAACATGGCCGAGAGGCAGCCATCTTGGATTTTGACAATTGTAGTTTGTTATCACTATTTCTCAGAAAGTACTTAAGGGATCTTTCTCAAAACTTCATATGTAGGTTCCCCTTGGTGCCTTGTTATGCAATTTGCATTTTTGGATCAGTCGGAAGACAACATGACCGACAGGCAGCCATCTTTGAATTTGACAATTGAAGTTTGTTATAGCTATTTTCCAGAAAGTACTGATGGGATCGTTCTAAAATTTCATATGTAGGTTCCCCTTGGTGCCTAGTTAACTCTTGCAGTACCGTTGTCGACTATAGTTGACATAAAAATGTGCTCCCTCTTCCCCACTGTCGAAAAATGTACATGTAGTCTGCCATTTTGTTTAAACTGCTGGGGGCGAGCCTAATAACTACTTCCGGTACGGAATCTGGAAAAGAACACAAAGTACGGAAAGAGTTAAGCATATTGCATTTTTGGATCAGTCAGAAAACAACATTGCCGACAGGCAGCCATCTTGGATTTTGACAATTGAAGATTGTTATCAAATTTCATTTGTAGGTTCCCCCGTTGTCCTTCGTATTGCATTGGGACCAATTTTGGGGACCAACCTTTTTTCCTTTTGAAAACCCGGAAAAGGGGGGCCCAACCCAAAAAAAAAAAAAACAAAAATGCAAAAATTTTTCAAAAAATTTGGGTCTTTTAATTTTTTTTAAGGGCTTAAGTTTTTCCCATGGTTTGAAAAAGGGTACTGGGGGAAGATTTTCCCCAATTTTTTGGGAAAGGGGGAATTTTTAAGTAAAGGGGAAAAGGGGAAAAGGGAAAAAAATTTTAAGAAAAGGGAAATCAATTTTTTTTTTGGACAAAAAAAGGAAAACTTATAAAAAGGGGGATCATTTTGGCCAATGGGGACCCGGGGGCCTTTTTCCCCTTTGGGCCCTTGTTAAAATTTAAAAATTTTTTTAAAGGGAAAATTTAAGGGTGGTTAAATTTTATAGATGGGGGGATTAAGGTACCAATTTCCATGTTTTGACCCCGGGGAAATTTGATTGGGAAAGGGGAAAATTTTCCTAAAAAGGGGAAAATACTTTTTAAAATTTTTTAAATTCTTTTGGAAATTTAAAAACTTGAAAAATTTTGGGGAAACCCCCCCCCCCCCCAAAATTGGTTTATGCAGGGGGGTTCAGGGGCCCAACCTGGGGAGGGAAAAAAAATTTAAATTTAAGGGGAAAAATTTTTCAAATTTTTTGGTTTTTTAAAATTTTAACAAGGGGCCTCCCTTGTAAAAATTTCATTTGAGGACCAACTTTTGGGGGCCTCCCGCCCCGGGGTTTGTTGGGGGGGGTAAAAAGGGTAAAAACGAAAAAAAATTTTTATTAAGAACCCAAAAAAAAAGAAAAATTTCATAAGGAAGGGTTATTGATTTTTTATTAAAATTTTTGAATTAAACCCCTCAAAGTTCCCCCCAATGGGAAATTTATTTTTTTTAAAAAAATTTAAAAAATTTTTTGACTAAATTTTTTTTTAAAGTTTTTGGAATTCAAAAAAAAACAAAAAAAAAACCGGGGGTTTGCCCCAAAATTTGACTTTTGGTTTGTGAAAGGGGGTAGGGAGGGCCAAAAAAAAAAAATTTAAAAATTTGCAATTTTTAAAATTTTTTTTAAAATTTAAGGGAGGGGATCCTTTTGTAAATGGCAAAAAGTTTCCAAAAAAAGGGTTTTTTTGGGTTGGGGTTAGTTTTTAAAAAAAAACAAACTAAACTTTTTAAAATAAAACCTTTTGGGTTATAATGAATTTTTGGGGGCCCTTTGAACAGAAGGAATTTTTTAAATTTCAAAATCCCCCAATTAAAGGGAAGTAAATTTTTTTTTTTAAAAAAAATTTGGCCCGGGCAAAATTTCCCCCGGGGGTTTAGTTAAAAATTTAAAAAAAAAAAACCTTTTTGTTTCCCCCCCCTTCGGACGGGAATGTTTTTCCCAAATTTGGGGGTTTTAAAAATTAATTTAAAAATTTAGAAAGTGGGGTTTAAGGGGGGAAACCAAACAATTTCCCCATTGGCCCCCCCTAAATTCGAACATTTTTAAAAATTTTTTTAAATTTAAAAACTCTTTTCCCTTTTTTCCCCCAAAAAGGTTTTTGGGGGGCCTTTGGGTTAAAAATTTTCATTTTTAAAGTAGCGTTTTTAAAGGAGTAACCATTTTTATTTCCCCGCCCCAGGCCCCGGGGGTTTTCCCGAGTAAAAATTATACAAATTTCTTTCCCCTTTAAAAAGGATGTTTCCCAAAATTTTGGTGAAAATTCCATTCAAACTTTTAAAGGACTAGTAGCTTTTTTAAAGAAAAATTTCCCAAGGCCCCCCCCCAGGCCCCGGGGGCAGGAGTAAAAGGGAATACCAAACCGGCCCTTTCGGCCAAAAGGGAGGCCCACAAAAAAATTTTGGCCCTTAAACCTGGAAAACCAAAAAGTTAAAATTTTTTCCCCCACCCCGGGGGGTTGCGGAAAAAAATGGAACCAAACTTTACCCCCTTTTTCCCAAGGTGCCTTAAAAAAATTTTTTAAAAAACCCAATTCAAAAAACCCCCATCCTAAAAAAATGATAACGCCCGGAGCGGGGGCCCAGAGGGAAGGGGAAAAGGTAACCCCCGGTTTGGAATGGAAAAAATTAAAATTAATCGAAAACCCCAAAAAGGGTTCAAAACCATGGGGAGGAACCCCTAAGAAAACCCTTTCCTTTTGGGAAAGGGCCCCGCCAATTTCCCCAATGCAAACCCCCTTAAAAACTTTCCCAAAACCCCCGTTTTTTTAAAATCATTAAATGATAAAAATTAAAAAGTAAAGGATGTTTCCAAAATAAATTTTTTGGGAAAACCATAAAAAAACCCCTTAAACCATTCCCTGCTAAACCCCTTTTTTGGAAAATTTTTTTAAAAATTTTCCCCCAAGGGTTTCAACCTTTAAAATGGAAACTAAACTTGGTAGAAAAGGTTCCCTTATTTAGGAAACCTTGGGGCTAACCAACCCGGGAACCCCAGGATTGGAAAACCTTTAAAAGGGTTCTAAAAATTAGAACCCTTGCCCCCCTGTTTTTTCCCCGTCCCCCTTTTCCTTTTTTAAAAGTTGGGGCCCCCCCTCCGGCTTCCGGAATTTCCAGTTTTTTTGGGGTTTTATTAGTGAAATTTAGCACGGTTCCCAAATTTAGGGAAAGGGTTTTGATTCCCAAAAAAAACGAAAAACATTTTATGCATGTAAGGACATGGGTTCTTACTGCAGTAATTGCTATAGTTAAAATCATAGCACTTTAAGGCAGGTTGACGCCACCTGTTGTGGCTGATGGTTAATGTATAGGTAAAGGAGTCAGATCTCCTGGTCCACCACCCCCATGAGGCAGAAGGATTCCTAGCTTTCCTTTAGCGAAACTGTTCATCGTTTTGCTTCCAGCCTAAACCGCATGTCCTACGGGACCCAAGCCTAACAGTATGCATATACTTTAACATCCCTGCTATTTGAATGGGGTGGGCAGCCCCATATAAACTAATAAAAACCAAAAAGGCATCTGTCCACTTGTCAATATCCATGATCTTTATGGATTGAGTTTTAGCCGACATGCGCAGCTCGCCCCCAAACGACAGTGAGTTTAGCCGACTGCTCATGGGTCACAGGCTTCGCTAACAGCTGCCCCAAGTCAATATATTCCACATTAATAATCTTTGTCTTAAAGATTCTGGAACATTTGATCCCAACTCCTCCTGTATCCCCATTACCGCATTAGGTGCCTGATTAAAGCCGTCAAATTCCTGTAAATTAATGGGTTTCCCCCATCGCCTCACCTGAAAGAGGGGGTATTGACGACTGGAGAAATTAATTCCTCCAACGTTGGTGTCATTCTGTTAAATCAACCACTCGAGCAAGCTGGTCCTCAGATAGGTCCTCCTTGTCGCGACCCTGGCTCATCTCAACAATTCCTGATCCGGACGCCGCAAGGGGCCTCTGCCGGGTGCCATAAGAATGAGGTGCAGACTTTGATGCAGACTTCGATTTTACCTTGGGCATGCTGTGGATTTAGCTTGAACTCAAAGCAGAAATAACACGATTAATTTAAACCAAACTATCAGTTATTATATTGATATGATAAAACTTATATACATAAGACATCGACCATAAACAGACACTGAAACTCACTGCAGCCAATAATAATAATCTGACCAGAAAGTCGCAATATCTGTTGCAGGCTGTTAACCTAATAATTGTAACCCTATATAGTTAAAAACTGTTGTAATAATTATAGCAACCTTACACTTATAATACTGCTTAAAGCTCTAAGCATTGAGAATTTTTCTTAAATATATAAACATAAAAGTTCACTATACCTTACAGCAAAGGCCTGAATTGCTCAAGAATTCGAAAATCAGACATATTCAATATTGTATTACAATATGTGAAATACTCACTTGTACAATTCAAACCAATATTAATTAATGTTAACATTATCACTCAGATTATAGATATACGCTGATAATTTATATTAACTTAACCAAACTAACTGTTGGCCATATAAATAATTATTCCACAAGATGATAAAGAAAGATGTAAATGCTAACAAGAATCCTTCTGTTGATTGAAAGTTATACGAATACAAAGTTACCAATACATTCATATTATAGAATTTTAACAACCGTAAAAAGGGAGGTAACTCCCAACACAACGATACCCAATGTAAACAATGTACTGAAAATTGGGACTCGTCGCCACTATATATATATTGGCAGCTAACTGCCCGGAAGTGTTATTAGAATTCTAACTTTATTATATACAAATAACCATAATGAGATATCTTAATCAACATATATAGATATAACTGATTGCCCATGTGAGTGCCTACAACATACTCGCGTGACACTAACTAGCCAAATACAGTAATTGCCGCTAGTTGTAAAATGCTAGAACAATATTAGCTTTTAGTGAATAACTAAAACAATCTGTCTCATGACCCAACCTCATTATTGAAATATAATTGATGGAATGAAATAGCCCGCCTGTCGAATGGCCGACACTGACGATAGGCACACGATGCCGTACAAGTACAATTTAATTCACATACGGTATATAACACACACCGCTTGGGTATATGCATATTGAAAATAAAAGAAATAAAACAACCCTAGCAATTAGATTACCGTGAAAGGAAAGATAATAATGCCAACAGTTTGAAATAGCAACATCGAAATACAGCATGGCGGACCATGCATGATTAGACATACACAAAGCCCTTTCGGTAAATCCGACAACATCTACATTTACGAAGGATAAACATTGATAGAAGCAGTCTATCTCGACATTTGGAGCATCGACAACCCGATTGATCAACATATTTAACATAAAAAGCAAATATTTTTGAACAAAAATCATCATTAAAATTATTTCGAGCAGATGTAAACATGCTTAACATAGATCCCACGATAGAATGATAGCGATTCAGGGGAAGTAACTCTGACATGTGCTCTTGTGTAATCGAGAGAACTCTTTCAGACTAAATTCAAATTTTTAAGATAGGTGTATAGTTATATCATAAATTGTATAGTTATATCATAAACTGTGCTTAGATATATCAATTTAATTTTTAGCATTCAATTTTAATATATTGGTATCGACAATTTAAAGACAGACTATAGAAAAAGTAGATTTTGAGCCTGATCAGCACAAATTGGCAAACGTCACCGTTTATACTGACGGACTTCTTAGCAATTGTCAAGCAAGGTTAATACCTTGTCAGCTACCGGTATGTTGCTGTTGCCTAAAGTCCTTATAAGTTTTGTTTTTTTTGTTTTTGTTTTTTTGTTTTTTCCTTTTCTTGATAAATGTATCACTTACTTGTCTTGATAAAATTGATCACTTACCTGTCTTGATAATTTGTATCACTTACCTGTCTTGCCGATTTCGGTCCCTCTTTGCCGCTCAGCTATTATATTTTGCTAAATTGATTTCAACCCCACTTTCCTGGACCTGAACAGCAAATTTTGCCAAAACTTTAGGGTCTATCCTAATTGATTGTCTGCATCGATTTTTTCGAATTTCTATATGCTTGATTTTCCTCTGACTTTCCACAATATTCCACTAAGGCCCTACTTTTTAGATGTGTCGAGTCAACTGGCGCGCCTGAAACTGTCGTCACTCGTCATGTATAGTCTGGGTCCCCTTTTATTGTGGTATAATAATATGAAATGTGATGTTCTCTGTGGCTGTAGTACACAGGGTCTAATAATAATTTGATCATGATTTTAGAATTGCTGTTTAACTGTGATTAACCTAACCACCCTTTGAACAACTGGACCCTGGCATGTACATGTTTGATGATTATTTATACAAAAGTCTGACAAGAATTCCAAGAAAGTGGATGTGTCGCCTGCGTAGAAAATTGTGTGATAACAAGACTTATTGCACGGAAACAAAATTTCTATTTATAGTAACAATAACCTTGACATTTGGACCAGTAAAAAACAATCCAATGCAAGCACTTGTGGTTAGGAAAAACTGCACGGAAAATAAGCTTCATGGGGCCAGGGTAAATCAAATTATCACAAGGAAATTCTTTTTTTTTGACATTTTTATTATCAGTGACCTTGACCTTCAACCTTTGGACATGAAAAGCAATGACAACCAAGCACTTTAAAGATGATATACAGGTATACACAACTTAACACATTATATACAGGTATACACAACCTCACACATTATATACAGGTATACACAACCTCACACATTATATACAGGTATACACAACCTCAAACATTATATACAGGTATACAAAACCTCACACATTATATACAGGTATACACAACCTCACACATTATATACAGGTATACACAACCTCACACATTATATACATGTATACACAGCCTCACACATTATATACAGGTATACACAACCTCACACATTATATACAGGTATACACAATCTCACACATTATATACATGTATACACAGCCTCACCCATTATATACAGGTATACACAACCTCACACATTATATACAGGTATACACAACCTCACACACTATATACAGGTATACACAACCTCACACATTATATACAGGTATACACAACCTCACACATTATATACAGGTATACACAACCTCACACATTATATACAGGTATACACAACCACACACATTATATACAGGTATACACAACCTCACATATTATATACAGGTATACACAACCTCACACATTATATACAGGTATACACAACCTCACACATTATATACAGGTTTACACAACCTCACACATTATAACAGGTATACACAACCTCACACATTATATACAGGTATACACAACCTCACACACTATATACAGTTATACACAACCTCACACATTATATATAGGTATACACAACATCACACACTATATACAGTTATACACAACCTCACACATTATATATAGGTATACACAACCTCACACATTATATACAGGTATACACTGCCTCACACATTATATACAGGTATACACAACCTCACACATTATATACAGGTATACACAACCTCACACACTATATACAGGTATACACAACCTCACACATTATATACAGGTATACACCACCTCACACATTATATACAGGTATACACAACCTCACACATTATTTACAGGTATACACAACCTCACACATTATATACAGGTATACACCACCTCACATATTATACATAGGTATACACAACCTCACACACTATACACAGGTATACACAACCTCACACATTATATACAGGTATACACGACCTCACACATTATATACAGGTATACACAACCTCACACATTATATACAGGTATACACAACCTCACACATTATATACAGGTAAACACAACCTCACACATTATATACAGGTATACACGACCTCACACATTATATACAGGTATACACAACCTCACACATTATATACAGGTATACACAACCTCACACAGTATATACAGGTATACACAACGACACACATTATATACAGGTATACACAACCTCACATATTATATACAGGTATACACAACCTCACACATTATATACAGGTATACACAACCTCACACATTATATACAGGTTTACACAACCTCACACATTATAACAGGTATACACAACCTCACACATTATATACAGGTATACACAACCTCACACACTATATACAGTTATACACAACCTCACACATTATATATAGGTATACACAACCTCACACACTATATACAGTTATACACAACCTCACACATTATATATAGGTATACACAACCTCACACATTATATACAGGTATACACAACCTCACACATTATATACAGGTATACACAACTTCACACATTATATACAGGTATACACAACCTCACACATTATATACAGGTATACACAACCTCACACACTATATACAGGTATACACAACCTCACACATTATTTACAGGTATACACAACCTCACACATTATATACAGGTATACACAGCCTCACACATTATATACAGGTATACACAACCTCACATATTATATACAGATATACACAACCTCACACATTATATACAGGTATACACAACCTCACACATTATATACAGGTATACACAACCTCACACATTATATACAGGTATACACAACCTCACACATTATATACAGGTATACAAAACCTCACATATTATATATAGGTATACATTACATCACAAATTATATACAGGTATACACAACCTCACACATTATATACAGGTATACACAACCTCACACATAATACACAGATATACACAACCTCACACATCATATACAGGTATACAAAACCTCACACATTATATACAGGTATACACAACCTCACACATTATATACAGGTATACACAACCTCACACATTATATACAGGTATACACAACCTCACACATACACAGGTATACACAACCACACACATTAAACACAGGTATACAATGTACATTGATTACTAAATTGGTAATGTAGTCCACATTTTAACATGTTATGTTAATTCCATTATGATTTCCCACTTAACTGCCCTGCTAATATCTATGCATTGATGTTACTCAACAAAACTTTCATATGGAAACTGGTACATACAAGGTATTTATTGAGATCAATCCTGTTTGGATAAATCATATTAAAACACTTGTAAATAAAGCACTGATATTTATAATACAGAAAAATCATTTGAAATAATTTAGGGAACAACTTTACTTTAATATTATAGAAACTTGAAATGCAATACTAGCCTGCCCAAGAACTCACAGCAATTTAATAACATCATTTTTTTCATCATTTACTTCATAACTGAATCTAAATATAGGTCAACAAGCGTACAATGTACTACATGTGTATATATATTTACATTTCAGAATAAGATTGTAAACAATCCAATACAATATTTGTTTCCATTCATTCATTTTTTTCCCCAATTTTGCCTTGGTTTGTTAAAATATAATAATCACATTCTATATTTCTTGATAAAAAACATTTTTGATTTGTATGATATCTTTGATGACTCTTAATAATTCTGGTGTTTTCACTTGAAAATCTTAATAAAGGAGGCTTCATCACAGAAAAATTATAGCTAGTTTAGCTGTCAACCACCAACAATTTTACTGTGTACCACGGGACCCAATAAAAGGTACAATTCTCCTTTCAAATGATCTTCAATTGTCATTGATACAACTTTTGATCGAAATGTGACAGCCAACATATTCATCAAGTACATGTTTACATACAAACACAAGTATATTTAAACCTGATAGCACTTCCCTTAGTTTACTTACGTGTATATATATAGTGAATTAACGGTCTACAGATTGGCCGACCATCTGAGATAAGCCCCCACTGCCCCATAAAATAACCTACTTAAATCTAGAGATAGCCACGGTTGAATTAATTCACCAGGAAGAGAGCAAAAACCTGTACACAGATGTGACAATAGAATTATTAATAACTCGTTAACAGGTACACATTGTTTACCTTTTTCTGAGTTCCGTGTCGACGAGATAAAATGGTGAATCCTGTTAATTAAAGCCACATCCGACAATTCCGTGACACAAATCTAGACTGTTGAGAACTCCTGCGTGTGTGATATCCCACTTGTTAAATTTTAGTATGTATTTAACTGGCTGTCAGTCACTGTAGTGGTGATGGTTCTGCATCAGTGAACACTCACGCCAGCATCTTATCCCAGGTCGGTGTGCATAAATGACATTCCTTCGTACAGTGTGTGTTTAAAACTGAAAGGCAAAGAAAAGACCTTTGTAATTAGCACACGTATGTGTTATATTTATATCTATTTACAGAAACTCAGGAAATAGGGGAAACATAACATCATGCTGGTATCACCATATCACAGGGGCCTGACATGTTCCTACTGGGTCCAGCCCCATTAAGATCACAGAAAATTAACCCGATGGTCGGACCCTTTAAGATCACAGAAAATTAACCCGAGGGTCCGACCCTTTAAGATCACAGAAAATTAACAAGAGGTGTCCGACCCCATTAAGATCAGAGAAAATAAACCAGAGGGTCCGACCCCATTAAGATCACAGAAAATTAACCAGAGGGTCTGACCATTTAAGATCACATAAAATTAACCAGAGGAATCCGACCCCATTAAGATCACAGAAAATTAACCTCAGGGTCTGACCCTTTAAGATCACAGAAAAATAACCAGAGGTGTCCGACACCAGTAAGATCAGAGAAAATAAACCAGAGGGTCCAGCCCCATTAAGATCACAGAAAATTAACCAGAGGTTCTGACCCTTTAAGATCACAGAAAATTAACCAGAGGGTCCGACCCCATTAAGATCACAGAAAATTAACCCTAGGGTCTGACCCCTATAGATCAAGAATTATTGACAAAGATCCATGGGTTACCACACTGCGGGTATTTTTTAATTCTGGGTTATAAAGAAAGTGTCAAATCCCTGTAAAGCATGACCTTGTTACTTTTTATATTACCCAGCAATATGCTCATGTTCAAAGCAGCTCAATGGAAATACCAACACACAGGCTGTTTTATCAATATCCAGCAATTAAGATTAGAATCCTTAATTTTGACAACAGCTAGCACAGAAAATTATCTTTAAAAAATATTTAAGCAATATGAGTAAAGTCAAGGTGGTAACCATTATAACCTAGTGGCTCTATAAAACAACCCTTTTAACCTTGATTTTGAAGGGCTATTACTTAATCTGATCACCAACACTTCATAAATTGTATTGTACCATGGTTACAGATTATCAACACTCCATGAATTACTTTGATTATAGGGAATATAGGTTGTCAATCCTTCGATTACCATAGTTACAAGAGTTTATTTCCTTGGTAACAGAAGGTTGTTACTCATTTATTTGTTACCATGGTTACAAGAGATTGTTACTCATTTATTTGTTACCATGGTTACAAGAGGTTGTTAATCATTTATTTATTATCATATATTGTTCTTATTGGTTAGTTTAATATAAACAGTATATCAATGTAGGGATGTTAATGTTATGAAGCCAAATATACTTTAAAATTAATTATATTGAATTGAATACAGCTAGGAAGGCTTTGTTACTAATTTCTTGGTAGGGTATCAAGGTTTTATGTCAATATTTAACCTCTTTATGATGATACAACAGTTAAGTCTAGTCTAGTTTAAGAAGACACAAGATTGATGTAAACTACCGTACGGCGCACAAGTATCCTAAATAAAATAACCGTCAAACGTACTCATTATTTTCCGCATGAGAACTCAAGTCTGTCTTCTAACGGATGCAATCATGCATAACGAAACTATCTAAAAAGGAAGTGAAAGTGAAAGTTTCACAAAAGATCCAGCGGGTCCCAGATTATACCGACGAGGTACATTGACAGTATAATGGATACTCACCAGTAACAAGAGAGTCAGTTGAGCTAACAACAATATGAATGCCGAACACAACACATTTCTCGTGCGACTCCTTCCCGCGGAATTTCTAATTAACGGTACTCGCCTTTGTTTATCTCACCAACAAGGGCAGTAACTCACACAGAGTATAAATCAAGGTTGCACACAACAAAGATTTTACGACGTCGAAAGCAATTTACCTGTAGACTGTGAATATGGCAAGTCATGTTGATATTTGATCAGGGAGTGATGTAGATATGATTCTTTATGTGATTAAATCAACCAAACGCTATCCAATCGATTACATTAATTTACTACATTACTGATAAAACGGTTTTTTTGTGCGTTGATTCCCTTTTGCATGTCGAAGATTTTGTCTCAGTCCGGTATAATCACACTTAATATCAGCTTTGCATAATGCACATCGGCCATAGTTAGTCAATTTTCCCCTTAATAAACCATGGCCGTTTTCGTTTTTGCGGTCCAAATGGACGGACCATTTGGACCGGTGTTGTTCGCTTATGAGCGGGTGCCTGACTCGTTTAATAAAATAATAACATGTATATGTACTCTTATATGTTATTGTTTTATAAAACGAGTCAGGTACCTGTGGTTTATGAAATAAAGACGGACCTGACGATTTTATATTATTTTCAGACGAGCCTTGACGAAGACTCCCAGTGCCTGTATTAACATTTCCAGGTCCGTCAAGATATATGTTTGGAATATTTCATTTAAAAAACTGACTAATCGGTTAGTCCGCATAAACTAACAGTCCTCATGATAGACGTTGGCCACAAAAGTCACTCTTTCCATTATAGATACTTTCGGCTGATGTCATCTTCTTCTGACAGCCACTACATTTGTATCTCCAAGCTGATTTTTATAAGCAGACACAATTCAGGCCTGATTAAACAAAATATCAATATGTCCATTTGTTTTTCTTTTACCATTTACGAATTAAAGGTTTGGAAAATGGAATATTTCAAATTAAAAACAAAGTAATGCAAACTGATGTATACACAATCTAATTAAGATTAAACTTGGTATTTCCGCTCCTCTAGTGACGAGCATACCGGGACAGTCCACAGGGGGGGGGGGTCAGATATCTGGGCTAGTGACGAGCATACCGGGACAGTCCACAGGGGCGGGGTCAGATATCTGGGCTAGTGACGAGCATAAGGACAGCTCCCAGGGGCGGAGTACCGAATATTCGGACAATCCAGATTAGTTGGGGCAGATCTCTGGGCTAGTTATGAACATACGGACAGTCCACAGTATTGTAACAGATATATGGGCTAGTGACGAGCATACAGACAACCACGGGGGCAGAAAGGGGGTGGGGGGGGGGGGGGCAGAAAGGGGGATGGGGGGGGGGCAGATATCACCAGGTTTACTCTATAACAAACGGGCAGTCCACAAGGTCAGATAGTTGGGCTAGTCACGAACATACGGGGTCGGGATAAGATATCGGGTCAACTCTAGATCAAACGAACAGTCCACAGTGATGTAATCAGACGACTTCCGGGCTAGCCACACGGACATACGGACAGTCCACAGTGATGTGAACAGACATCCGGGTAGCCACACGGACAGTCCACAGTGATGTGAACAGACATCCGGGCTAGCCACACGGACAGTCCACAGTGATGTGATCAGACACCCGGGTAGCCACACGGACAGTCCACAGTGATGTGAACAGACATCCGGGCTAGCCACACGGACAGTCCACAGTGATGTGAACAGACATCCGGGCTAGCCACACGGACAGTCCACAGTGATGTTAACAGACATCCGGGCTAGCCACACGGACAGTCCACAGTGATGTTAACAGACATCCGGGCTAGCCAGACGGACAGTCCACAGTGATGTGAACAGACAACCGAGCTAGCCACACGGACAGTCCACAGTGATGTGAACGGACATCCGGGCTAGCCACACGGACAGTCCACAGTGATGTGAACAGACAACCGGGCTAGCCACACGAACACACGGACAGTCCACAGTGATGTTAACAGACATCCGGGCTAGCCACACGGACAGTCCACAGTGATGTTAACAGACACCCGGGCTAGCCACACGGACAGTCCACAGTGATGTTAACAGACATCCGGGCTAGCCACACGGACAGTCCACAGTGATGTTAACAGACATCCGGGCTAGCCACACGGACAGTCCACAGTGATGTTAACAGACACCTGGGCTAGCCACACGGACAGTCCACAGTGATGTTAACAGACATCCGGGCTAGCCACACGGACAGTCCACATGGGCCACATTATGATTGTAAAATATACCGAGTCTCAAAGAGATCGGTCGGAAATTGTAGGTGTTATCTCCGGACAAACAAGGACCAGACGACCCTTCACATTTGACGAGCGTATAAAAAGTCGTTATAAGGAGATTTAAAGGTTGAAACTAGATATGGCTGTCTTTCTTCAATTATCTTTGAATATTGGCAAAACATTTCAGAAACGCCGATTTAATTTTCTATAACGGGCCAAATACAACGTGTATCATCTTACTTTAACATGTATGTTTAAAAAAAATTTAACGGGTCGTTGTAACATGTATGACCTTTGAATAACGGGCCGTTTATAACAACTTACATCATATAGCCTTTATTATGAGGGCATGACCGGTTTGTTACTTACAAATGTACCAGTACTGATTTCCGTTATAATACTTCTAGTAGTAGAAGTTTAAAATGCTATTCATACACGATGTGAAATACACGCTGAACATTTTGAATTTTTATTAGCCAAAACAGCAATGATTACGTTGCAAATACACTTGAAGATAGTCCGAAATTTATAAAACGTGTCCATAAAGATCAGTAACTCCCAGACAAGATTCATAGAGTAAATTTCAACATCATGGGTATATATATGAATGAGGTAACTTAGGTTAATTATTCTGTAGACAAACCTTTGAGATACGATTTTTTTTCGCTTGTAAGGAAAACGAAACTCACTGAATTCCAAAAATAATGTGTTTGATTTCAACAACTTGAAAATGTATTCCCTATAGTATAAACGCAATTCTTAATACAATTCAAGCTCAATTTACGTACAACCTATAAAAGCATATCTTCGGAACTTGTTTGAAATGCATAGAAACCAAACGCGTGAACTCACAAGCAAGTATCGGCTTGTGCCGATTAGAACACCAGAAATCACTATTGAGAGAGATATCTCTATTAGCACTTAGGCACACTATTGTGTGCGACAAGATGTCAACAAAAATTACAACAGCATAATACAATATATAATATTCTGTACAGAATAGTGAAACAAATACATGTACATTGAGACAAAGTTTGTAGTATACACAGCATAAAACGTTCGTTCAATACAGGATGATATATTTAACCATACAATAGTACTTATTATAACATTATGTTTTAAAACATATCATTTCAATATTTTTACAATATACACACTATATAAATTTTACAATTTAATATTTGAAATTCACATATTATTTTTTAGATGTCTTTCTAGTAATTGGATGAACATAAGATAGATTTGATAATACTCTAATATTGCATAATGATAATAATCCTTTCATTTTATGAATAGATCGGTAACATGTACAATAACTAGGTATATACTTTCTATGAATTTGATTTACATATATATTAGAACATAAAAATAAGTAATGGTACTCGCATCCAACCCCAGTAAAACATAGCGGACAAATGCTATTGACACCTGTGGTGCAGTGACAGGTGTGATGAGCTAGTGGACCGTAATTTCACACCTGGGAATTGTTTAGCGGTATACTGTTTATACATCTTTTAAAAATTCTTTTTTAAGTGAAGATATGACTTGCGATACACGAATGGAAAACAAAACCACAAGGATCTCGATCACTTCACGATAATGACACAAGTTTAAAAAATAATAACAAAAAATAAATAAAATTTGAAAAAATCATACACGAAAATCATTGCGAGTTTATAAAGTTTTAGTATTAATTATGATTAGTCACGATGAACTAAATTGTATGTTTTTAATCATAAAAAACGGAGCTAAAATGGTGGTTTTAATAAGTACCTATGCTATGTACTTGTACAGAAAGTATCAATTATATTATAATTGTTGCGAATCACTTTTATATAATTTCACTGACAACGATCGTATATAAATTATATCTTTCTCGAGCATTTAATCGTCCGTAATCCATGAGACCATGACATGTAAAATAAGGGATAAAATCTGTATATGTAGAAATTTGTTGTAGGCTTCAACACTGGTATTCATACGGGAGAGATTTAGTCTATTGTAGATCATGATGATTATAATATATTACTTTCTGAATTAAGTGTCCTTCATGACTAGAAGCAGGTTTTGTATAGAATATAACGCATACATTTACTATACATGTGTATCGTCTTTTCTCACAAACCAGAGTATCCAGAACTCATGTATTGTTGGTATGTTTATTTGAATATTAATATGCGAATGAAATGCACATTATTTTATTTTATAATGTTGATGCTGTGTTCCTTTCTTTAGTAATGAGTAAGAAATGGTAAACACATAACTAATATACATTTATTGGTGATTGACCGATTATTACACCAGTCTGTGTTAACCAGAGACTTGTATATATTGGATATATACGTCTCTGTGTTAACCAAGCGGTCATTTTCAGAGTCAATTTCACTAAAAAAATATATTTCTTTTTAAAGCTCAAACTGATATTGTTTGATTCTGACTTCTTGTCGGTAATATTCGTCAAATTCAACAACCTCAAATCTCATGTCCAGATCGTATTCAGACATGTTTGTGTTGCTACTGTTCACACTGTCCTCTATGCTACTGGCCACCATATCAGTTATTCCAATCAACCTGTGACGTCATAGACTGAATAGTTCCGAATTAGAGATAGTGAATGAATTCAACTATTTAGGAGTTTTATTGAATTATAATGGTAAATTTAAACAAACACAGAAAAAAATATCTGAACAAGGTCGAAAAGCATTATTTGCATTGATGAGGGTATGTAAGAAACAGTATTTTAATATTGAGACTCAATTAGCAGTGTTTGATACATATGTCAGTAGCATAGTCAATTATGGTTCAGAAGTATGGGGATTCCATAAAGGCCCTGATATCGAAAAACTTCATGTCAATTTTTGTAAAAGGTTGTTAGGTGTGCGCAAATCTACTCCAAATATGATGGTATATTTGGAATTAGGCCGTTATCCATTGTACATAACAAGGAAACTTAGAATTTTTAAATATTGGTTTAAATTGCTCAATACTGATAATTGTATATTGAAATCGTGTTATGAAATTATGCTCCAAATTTAAGGACCAATGGGTCTGTGAAATCAAAGATGAATTGAATCGCTTAGGCTTAGGTTATATTTGGGACGCCCAGAATGGAAACGATTTTACTTTTGCAATAATTAAGGAAAGATTATTTGACATTTTTAATCAAAATGGATATAGTGCTATTATAGATATGTCGAAAGGTTTGCTTTACAGGGAATTAAATGATAAAATTCTATTACAATCGTATCTAACAAAATCAGTTAATATCAGCTATACGAAAGAAATTGCTCGGCTTAGACTGTCAGCTCACAAGTTGAATATTGAATCTGGGCGATATGTTGGCATTGATAGATGTAAAAGAGTTTGTACTCTATGTAATCTTAATGATACAGAAGACGAATTTCATTTAGTATTAGTTTGTATTAGGTATTCTGATTTAAGACAGAAGTATTTAAAATATTATTATAGAAATAATCCAAGTGTATATAAGCTTACTCGATTACTTAATACAAATAATGTTAAAGACTTGTGTAATCTTGGGAAATATCTGTTAGCGGCAAATAACAAGCACAAGCATGAGATATATATATACATTGCAATAATAATATTGATTGATGTTACTATTATAGTATATTATTGCTTTGTTCATTCTCCTGTGGCCAATTTAACATTTTGTATATATGTAAATATCCTGTATATCATATAGTTACACTGATGATTCGTAAGACTCAACGTAAAAAATGAACTTGAACTTGAGCGTGACTGACCGATACGCTAATTAGCAATCGACCGACAGGTGCATATCACGTACTTCGATGTGCGATATCTCGGCACTCGGTCCAACCGATTTCGATGCGGTTAAATTCTTCTTTGGTGATTACAAAGATTAACATGTTTGAATATTGTTTTTCGTTCCGGGTACACTTTAACCGCTCGGCCACCGACTGAATTATGTTTATCACACCACAACCATCCCAAGACGAAATTCACGTCCCGTGTTTATTGAGCGAACGTTACATATATCATATACAGTCAACTCCGGATACCGGATTCCTGTATCTCATATACTGTCAGTTCGGGCTACCGAATGCCTGTATATCATATACTGTCAACTCGGACTACCGAATTCCTGTATCACATATACTGTCAACTCCGGATATCGATACCGAATTCCTGTATCTCATATACTGTCAACTCGGACAACCGAATTCTTGTATCTTCTATACTGTCAGAGCTACCGAATTCCTGTATCTCATATACTGTCAACTCGGGCTACCGAATTCTTGTATCTCATATACTGTCAACTCAGGCTACCGAATTCCTGTATCTCATATAGTGTCAGCTCAGGCTACCGAATTCCTGTATCATATACTGTCAACTCAGGCTACCGAATTCCTGTATCTCATATACTGTCAACTCAGGCTACCGAATTCCTGTATCTCATAATGTCAACTCAGGTTACCGAATTCCTGTATCTCATATACTGTCAACTCAGGCTACCGAATTCCCGTATCTCATATACTGTCAACTCGGGCTACTGAATTCCTGTATCTCATTTATTGTCGACTCGGGCTACCGAATTCCTGTATCTCATATACTGTCAACTCGGGCTACCGAATTCCTATATCTCTTATACTGTCAACTCCGGCTATCGAATTCCTGTATTCGATACTGTCAACTCGGGTTACCGAGTTCCTGTATATCTTTTATTGTCGACTCGGGCTACCGAATTCCTGTATCACATATACTGTCCACTCGGGCTACCGAATTCCTGTATCTCATATACTGTCAGCTCGGGCTACCAAATTCCCGTATCTCATTTATTGTCAACTCGGCCCTACCGAATTTCCGTATCTCATATACTGTCAACTCGGGCTACTGAATTCCTGTATCTCATTTATTGTCGACTCGGGCTACCGAATTCCTGTATCTCATATACTGTCAACTCGGGCTACCGAATTCCTATATCTCATATACTGTCAACTCCGGCTACCGAATTCCTCTATTCGATACTGTCAACTCGGGTTACCGAATTCCTGTATCTCTTTTATTGTCGACTCGGGCTACCGAATTCCTGTATCACATATACCGTCAACTCGGGCTACCGAATTCCTGTATCTCATATACTGTCAACTCCGGCTACCGAATTCTTGTATCACATATACTGTCAATTCAGGCTACCGAATTCCCGTATCTCATATACTGTCCACTCGGACAACCGAATTCCTGTATCTCATTTATTGTCCACTAGGGCTACCGAATTCCTGTATCTCATATACTGTCAACTCGGGCTACCGAATTCCTGTATCTCATATACTGTCAACTCGGGCTACCGAATTCCTATATCTCTTATACTGTCAACTCCGGCTACCGAATTCCTGTATTCGATACTGTCAACTCGGGTTACCGAATTCCTGTATCTCTTTTATTGTCGACTCGGGCTACCGAATTCCTGTATTCCATAATGCCAACTCGGGTTTCCGAATTCCTGTATCTCATATACTGTCAGCTCAGGCTACCGAATTCCAGTATCTCATAAACTGTCAACTCGGGCTACTGAATTCCTGTATCACATATACTGTCAGCTCAGGCTACCGAATTCCTGTATCTCATATACTGTCAACTCCGGCTACCGAATTCCTGTATCACATATACTGTCAATTCAGGCTACCGAATTCCAGTATCTCATAAACTGTCAACTCGGGCTACCGAATTCCTGTATTCCATAATGCCAACTCGGGTTTCCGAATTCCTGTATCTCATATACTGTCAGCTCAGGCTACCGGATTCCAGTATCTCATAATGTCAAGTCGGGTTACCGAATTCCTGTATCTCATATACTGTCAGCTCAGGCTACCGAATTCCTGTATCTCATATACTGTCAACTCGGGCTACCGAATTCCTGTATCTCATAATGCCAACTCGGGTTACCGAATTCCTGTATCTCATATACTGTCAGCTCAGGCTACCGAATTTCTGTATCTCATATACTGTCAGCTCAGGCTACCGAATTCCAGTATCTCATATACTGTCAGCTCATGCTACCGAACCCCCCTTATGTAAACGGGTTTGAATTTTGATCTTTTTAAAGTCCCCAGGGCCAATTTTTCTTCCATTGAAATCGGCCCCCAATCCGCTTTTTGTCCTTTCCAAGTCCCACATTAATGTACAACTTCGAACCCCAACCTTTAATGTAGCCCCCAACCCTTTCAAAATTATGGGTAATTCCAAATTTATTTGTAAAAAGGGGGTACCGAATTCCGATCCCCTTTTTTTTAAACCCAAATTCCCAACTTAATGAAGGGGAAATTTTTTACCAATTTCGGAATGGAAAAGATTCCCAAAAATTCCCCAATAAATTTTTTATTTTAAATGGGCTACAGAAAACCTGAAATTTTCTGTAAATATTCCAAATTTCCATTTAAATTCAATTTAAAGAAATTCCCGTTTTTAATACCCGGGACAATCCAGTTTTTCCCCTTCTTCAAAGGGGGGAAACCGATTTTTTTCCCCCAACCTTCTTAATTTTTTCCCTAATTTACCCAAAAACCCTCCTTTCCCCTTTCCATTTTAAACCCCGACCCTTCCTATTCCTAACTGTCAAACCCCCCTTCAATTCCCATTTACTTAATCGGGGTTTCCAATTCCGTTTTTTTTTCACTCGGGCTACCGAATTCCGTTCCAATACTGTCCATGGGCTACCCCCTTTTTTATATAGTCATGGGCTCCAAATTCCCAAAATTTTTGTCAACCGGCCCCCCAAAATTTCCCGATTCAAATTCTGTCCACTGGGCTACCGAATTCCTTTTTATTACTGTCAAACGGGCCCGATTTTTTCCCCATACTTCAACTCCGGCAGGGAAATTTCCGAAAAAAACCCTAATTTTCCAATTTTTTTATTAGCCCCGGAAACCCAATTCCTGTTTTTATTTTCCATGGCTACCGAATTCCGTTTCATTACTGTCCTGGGGTTTTTGATTTTATTTTAAAAAGGGCCCCTTTCCAATTTTTCCCTATACTGTCAAATCGGGCTAAAATTCTATATTCCTTTATGAACCCCTTACCCAATTTTTCCCCAAATCGGGTTGAATTTCCATCTTTTTATTCGCCGGGCACCAATTCCCTTTTTATACAACTCGGGTTTTTTGTATTTATTTTTGTCCTGGCGAATTCCTGTATCTCATATCTGCACCGGGGTCCGGATTCCCAAATTTTGTCGTTCCGAATTCCTTCTCATTACATCAATCCTACGAATTTCCGTACCAAATTTTTTTAAATGGGGGGAATTTCCCGTTCCTTTTTGCAAATCGGCTCCGAATTTTTTTAAAAAGCACTCGTCCGAACCTTTAAAGTCAATTGGGGGTTTTTTTTTTTTATTTTTTCCCCCGGGTACCCAAATTTTCCTAATTTTCAAATCGGGGACCGGAATCCGTATCTCATAAAACCGGGTTGGGGCTTATTTTTACGGTACCGAATTTAATTTAATAACCCCCCCCCGGGGCTCATATTCGTCGCTGCCTTTTTATCTATTTGTAAACCTTCCGAATTCCTGTATCTCATAATGCCAACTCGGGTTACCGAATTCCTGTATCTCATATACTGTCAGCTCAGGCTACCGAATTTCTGTATCTCATATACTGTCAGCTCAGGCTACCGAATTCCAGTATCTCATATACTGTCAGCTCATGCTACCGAATTCCTGTATCTCATAATGTCAAGTCGGGTTACCGAATTCCTGTATCTTATATACTGTCAGCTCAGGCTACCGAATTCTTGTATCTCCTATACTGTCAACTCGGGCTTCCGAATTCCTGTATCTCATATACTGTCAACTCCGGCTACCGAATTCCTGTATCACATATACTGTCAATTCAGGCTACCGAATTCCTGTATCTCATATACTGTCCACTCGGACAACCGAATTCCTGTATCTCATTTATTGTCCACTAGGGCTACCGAATTCCTGTATCTCATATACTGTCAACTCGGGCTACCGAATTCCTGTATCTCATATACTGTCAACTCGGGCTACCGAATTCCTATATCTCTTATACTGTCAACTCCGGCTACCGTATCTCATAAACTGTCAACTCGGGCTACTGAATTCCTGTATCACATATACTGTCAGCTCAGGCTACGAATTCCTGTATCTCATATACTGTCAACTCGGGCTACCGAATTCCTGTATCTCATATACTGTCAACTCAGGCTACCGAATTCCTGTATCTCATATACTGTCAACTCGGGCTACCGAATTCCTGTATCTCATATACTGTCAACTCGGCTACCGAATTCCTGTATCTCATATACTGTCAACTCAGGCTACCGAATTCCTGTATCTCATATACTGTCAACTCGGGCTACCGAATTCCTGTATCTCATATACTGTCAACTCAGGCTACCGAATTCCTGTATCTCATATACTGTCAACTCGGGCTACCGAATTCCTGTATCTCATATACTGTCAACTCGGGCTACCGAATTCCTGTATCTCATATACTGTCAACTCAGGCTACCGAATTCCTGTATCTCATATACTGTCAACTCAGGCTACCGAATTCCTGTATCTCATATACTGTCAACTCGGCTACCGAATTCCTGTATCTCATATACTGTCAACTCGGGCTACCGAATTCCTGTATCTCATATACTGTCAACTCAGGCTACCGAATTCCTGTATCTCATATACTGTCAACTCGGGCTACCGAATTCCTGTATCTCATATACTGTCAACTCGGGCTACCGAATTCCTGTATCTCATATACTGTCAACTCGGGCTACCGAATTCCTGTATCTCATATACTGTCAACTCGGCTACCGAATTCCTGTATCTCATATACTGTCAACTCGGGCTACCGAATTCCTGTATCTCATATACTGTCAACTTCGGGCTACCGAATTCCTGTATCTCATATACTGTCAACTCGGGCTACCGAATTCCTGTATCTCATATACTGTCAACTCGGGCTACCGAATTCCTGTATCTCATATACTGTCAACTCGGGCTACCGAATTCCTGTATCTCATATACTGTCAACTCGGCTACCGAATTCCTGTATCTCATATACTGTCAACTCAGGCTACCGAATTCCTGTATCTCATATACTGTCAACTCGGGCTACCGAATTCCTGTATCTCATATACTGTCAACTCGGGCTACAGAATTCCTGTATCTCATATACTGTCAACTCGGGCTACAGAATTCCTGTATCTCATATACTGTCAACTCAGGCTACCGAATTCCTGTATCTCATATACTGTCAACTCAGGGCTACCGAATTCCTGTATCTCATATACTGTCAACTCGGGCTACCGAATTCCTGTATCTCATATACTGTCAGCTCAGGCTACCGAATTCCTGTATCTCATATACTGTCAGCTCAGGCTACCGAATTCCTGTATCTCATATACTGTCAACTCAGGCTACCGAATTCCTGTATCTCATATACTGTCAACTCGGGCTACCGAATTCCTGTATCTCATATACTGTCAACTCAGGCTACCGAATTCCTGTATCTCATATACTGTCAACTCGGGCTACCGAATTCCTGTATCTCATAATGTCAACTCGGGTACCGAATTCCTGTATCTTATATACTGTCAACTCAGGCTACCGAATTCCTGTATCTCATATACTGTCAACTCAGGCTACCGAATTCCTGTATCTCATATACTGTCAACTCAGGCTACCGAATTCCTGTATCTCATATACTGTCAACTCGGGCTACCGAATTCCTGTATCTCATATACTGTCAACTCAGGCTACCGAATTCCTGTATCTCATATACTGTCAACTCAGGCTACCGAATTCCTGTATCTCATATACTGTCAACTCGGGCTACCGAATTCCTGTATCTCATATACTGTCAACTCAGGCTACCGAATTCCTGTATCTCATATACTGTCAACTCAGGCTACCGAATTCCTGTATCTCATATACTGTCAACTCGGGCTACCGAATTCCTGTATCTCATATACTGTCAACTCAGGCTACCGAATTCCTGTATCTCATATACTGTCAACTCGGGCTACCGAATTCCTGTATCTCATATACTGTCAACTCGGGCTACCGAATTCCTGTATCTCATATACTGTCAACTCAGGCTACCGAATTCCTGTATCTCATATACTGTCAACTCGGGCTACCGAATTCCTGTATCTCATATACTGTCAACTCGGCTACCGAATTCCTGTATCTCATATACTGTCAACTCGGGCTACCGAATTCCTGTATCTCATATACTGTCAACTCAGGCTACCGAATTCCTGTATCTCATATACTGTCAACTCAGGCTACCGAATTCCTGTATCTCATATACTGTCAACTCGGCTACCGAATTCCTGTATCTCATATACTGTCAACTCGGGCTACCGAATTCCTGTATCTCATATACTGTCAACTCAGGCTACCGAATTCCTGTATCTCATATACTGTCAACTCGGGCTACCGAATTCCTGTATCTCATATACTGTCAACTCAGGGCTACCGAATTCCTGTATCTCATATACTGTCAACTCGGCTACCGAATTCCTGTATCTCATATACTGTCAACTCGGGCTACCGAATTCCTGTATCTCATATACTGTCAACTCAGGTTTTCCCAATTCCTGTATCCCATACTGTCAACTCGGGCTACCGAATTCCTGTATCTCATATACTGTCAACTCGGCTACCGAATTCCTGTATCTCATATACTGTGAACTCAGGCTTCCGAATTCCTGTATCTCATATATTGTCAACTCCGTCTACTGAATTTCTGTATCTCATATACTGTCAACTCAGGTCTACCGAATTTCTGTATCTAAAAAACTGTCCATTCAGGCAACCGAATTCCTGTATTTCATATACATCATATACTGTCAACTCTCGCTGAGTTTTCTGTACATTAACTGAAATAACATAAAATAACTAATCGTTATAGATTCAAGAAATATTTATTACATATAAACCGTAAAGACACTACACGTTACATAGAGTGGAACTGGTGATACTACTGATGACGTCACGTGACCTGTGTATATTCACTTCAAAAACAAACTATTTCTCTGGATCAATTAAATTCGAATGGAACGAGCCACTTGAAGAGGTAGGGGGAGTCAGGTTATACACATAAAACAGATGCAGGGATGTTGATTTCAGATGTCATAACAGAAGTTGAAATGTATCACAGTGACGTGGTTACAATCCCGCGGTCTGTGTGTATTGAAAAAAATTACAGTACATTTAACGGTAAACACATATTACATGTCTAATATAATGTGTACATACATTATGATATATGTATGATGATTGATGATATAACAATATAAAGTTAATGTTGTTTAAATTATATTTACAGTACATTTAACGGTAAACACATTCTAAATGTTGTAAAACAGTTGTTAAAATGTATCACAGGGACATGTTTATAAAATCATATAGACAGTACATTTAACGGTAAATAACATTATTTATGTTGAGAAACAGGTATCACAGCGACATGTTTACACAATCATATTTACAGTACATTTAACAATAAATTGATTACATGCCTTTTACATATTATGATAAATGTATGATGATATAACAATGTAAAGTTAATGTTGTTTAAGTCCACTGATATAAACTGTTTGTATCCTCACTCAAGGTTGAGTCACTCAGTCACTATAATACTTGAGGAGTTTGAGTCCCCGCCCTCCTGTATCTAACTCTAAGTATGACCACAACACATCACCCTTCTGTATACCTACTGGTCCCTGTACTCCTTTGTTTGTGTGAAGTATTTTTATGTACTTCCCTGCTCCACTTATCAGTTCTATTGTGTTCCTTGTCTGGTCAGCAATAACAATATTACCCTTACTGTCATATACAACTGTACGAGGATCAAACTTGTCTGGTGTGACCGACCCCCCTACCTGTATCCCCTCCCCCTGGGCCTGTATCCCCTCCCCCTGGTAGTGGACCAGGAGCTGGAGTGTTGAGTTGTACACAATGATACGTTTATAACCCACTACTACAGCTATATTACCTGTAACACCACATTGTGATATTGACTCTACTCCCCTCTCCACAATGGCTGTATGTAACACCTGACCGTCCACTGTATACACCCCCACCTTGTACCTCTGTCTATAATCCCATGTACCCACCACTACCCGACCCTCCCTGGTCACACACAGACGGACTGGGTAATCCTCTGTAGTGAATCTTGTGACTGGTTTATGTGATGTAGATACTTCACAGATAGTTTTATCACCCCTACAACAGAACCACAGACGACCTGTGGTGGGGTCCAGACTGATGTCTATGATGTCACTGCTGTGTTGTATCGTCTGTATGACCTGACCTTGGTTGTTGACGAGCTTTACTGTGTTGGTGTTCCAGTAACACAGCCACGCACGTCCATCAGATGTAGGACAGATCGACGTGATGCCATCCCGGTATGAGAACTGGGACATGACGGTTGGACGGTCACGAAGTTTGTACCGGACTTCTCCAGTGGACGCTTGACCAGCCTCTGTAGACTGTTTTGGTCGGACTACTGGACGTTGGTCGGAGTGACCACTAGTTGCCGATCCTGCCTGGAGATGGTCAGTAGTAAGCTTTAGGTTACCAATGGCCTGTTTTAGGTGACTTAGTCTGTCCACACCCAGAGTAAACTGTGCCATGTCTATGTTAGGTGTCGGTGGGATGTCTGGATCCATTTCCCGGATTTCTGATACCGAGTCGTACACGAGTACACTGGTTCCTGTCTGGAGAGTCTGTTTATACTCTGATGAGAGGTCCCTCAAAGTTTTCAGTCTACTCTCCAGGTCTGTGATGTGGGTCTGTATTAGGTCCATGGCCGCCACCTCCATCTTGTCACAAAGTGCGATATAATCCTCAGTGATTTTGTCTAACTCTAACTTACATTTTTTAGTATTGTCAATGATGTTTTTGCGAAGTTTATCGTACCTAGGTTTACATGAACTCTTTTTTGTTCGAGATGAAATTATTTCTTGGTTAAGTTTTGGAATATTTACATTTTCTGTCTCATTGACAAAGTCCTGGAGTATTTGATTGTGTCGTGTTTTGATGTCAGATATCTCCAGAAAACTATCAATATGATGTTTGTGGAGAGTGATAGAACATTTTGTACAGATTAACATTTTACAGTCCTGACATAAAAGTACGACTTCATTTTGTTTGTGGACTTCACACTTTACTTGTCCTTTGGGTCTAATAGGACGCTGGGCTTTGATAATTGAGCGGCCGAGTTTTGAAGCCATGACTATTAGTAATATAACGTGACAAGATGGAGTTCGGCGACACTCTGGATCCTCTTGTGTATCTGTGTATCTGTATAACAAAGAAATGACGCAATAAGTAACACACATCTACCTTGTTATATGTACAGTTAAATAATGGATTCTAAAAAATCACAATACGTCATCAGATAGTTCACACACACACTTTTGGCGGGAAATATATGGTCAGTTCGGAAGTAAGTCAGACGTAGTTAAGATATTAACACCGTCTTGATTTAAACCGATATAGGCCTAAAGTACCCGTTGTATATGTTTTTTGACGAAAACAGTTAAAGTCCAGCTTTTTCCTGCTTTTGTTTTTTCAAACATCCCGGACAAGTATCCATTCATATTACTTGAAGTCGATGTTATGAAATACATTTCTATCAATATATAATGCCAAATAATGTGGCATTTCACAATTCTTTTGTGCCATTTATGTAAATTGACCTCACCCACACTCCAAAATACGATGGTTCACACCTTCACAATACATACTGAATAAAATATTGTCTATTTTCTAGGATAACCCGTATCACAAGGAAAATACTTACAGATAATACTGCTTGTGCAGAAATATCAGAAGAGAAAACTTCTAAACACTTAGAAAACTGAGACAAGAGAGCCTCTTGTCGTACAGTCAAGACATTTTATCATAAGTGATCTGAATATGAGTTCCCCGTACGGTGCTCAGTGAGGTAGTCACCAACTACTAAAGAGACAAATCGTTTCTAAAATGACCCCTATAACTGTTAACGGGATGATAAACCCAGTACTTTTTTAAACCTATCAAAGTGTATACACAAGGATAGTTGGATGAAATGAGACCTTGAGTCTGAAAAAGTGATTAAAAAAGATAAAATAAAAAATAAAAAAGGTACTGTATACTCACCGACTGGTTCAAGTCCGTTAGATATTTGATGTGCTCTGTTCCCCAGCTCTTCGTTGAAGAATTGAGTCGTTTGAGAGACAGGGAGGTAGTGCCTGGCGGATTAAAAAGTATGCACAATTAACATATTTATTTGGCATAAATACATCACATATATAACTGGCACATACTGCCATGAATCAGAAAGAACTTTGTGTAATAATACCTGTATGATGTGTGTAATAATATCAGTGTGATGTGTGTAATAACACCATGTGATGTGTGTAATAACACCAGTGTGATGTGTGTTATAATACCAGTGTAATGGGTATAATAACCCCAGTGTAATAACAACAATGTGGTGTGTCTAATAACACCAGTGTGGTGTGTGTAATAACACCAGTGTGACGTGTGTAACAACACCTGTGTGACGTGTGTAATAACACCAGCGCGATGTGTGCAATGACACCAGTTTGATATGTGTAATAACACCAGTGAGACGTGTGTAATAACACCAGTGTGACTTGTGTAATAACACCAGTGAGACGTGTGTAATAACACCAGTGAGACATGTGTTATAACACCAGTGTGATGCGACAACATCAGTGTAATGTATGAAATAACACACGTGCGGTGTGTGTAAACAAGAGGCCCAATGGGCATGTATCATCACCTGGCTCTACAGCAAATTTGCACTTGATTGAGGTCATTTCTACAGATACTATGCCGAAAAAACAATTTATTCAAATATCAGAGTAAGCTAAATTTATTCATGTCAATAGATATTCTAGTCCTTCATTCCAGCACACTATTGGCCTAATATCAGGTCTTGATGACTCTTGGCTATGGCAAGATTTAAGAATATTTTAACCCTATGACCTTGAATGTAGGTCAATGTCATTCAGTTGAACAAACTTGGTAGCCCTACAACCCAGCATGCTACAGACAGGCCCAACCTCAAGTACCTGAGCCTCTTGGTGTTTGAGAATGTGCTTAAAGATTTTAGCCTATATTTGACCCATGTGACTTTGAATGAAGGTCAATGTCATTTATTTGAACAAACTTGGTAGCCCTTCACCCCAGCATGCTACAGACCCAATATCAAGTCCCTGGACATCTTGGGTATTGAGAAGAAGTGGTTTGAAGATTAGAGACGTTTTGACCTATGTGACATTGCATGAAGGTCAAGGTCATTCATTTGAACAAACTAGGTAGCCCTTCAACCCAGCATGCTACAGGCCCAATATCAAGTCCTTTGGCATCTTGGTTATTGAGAAGAAGTCGTTTGAAGATTATAGCCTATTTGACCAATGTGACCTTGAATGAAGGCCAATGTCATTTATTTGAACAAACTTTGTAGCCCTTCACCCCAGCACACCACAGGCCTAATATCAAGTTCCTGGACCTCTTGGTTATTGAGAAGAAGTTGTTTGAAGATTATAGCCTTTTTGATCCATGTGACCTTGAATGAAGGTCAAGGTCATTTATTTGAACACACTTTGTAGCCCTTCACCCCAGCGTGCCACAGGCCCAATATCAGGTCCCTGGGCCTCTTAGTTATCAAGAAGTCGTTTGAAGTTTATAGCCTATTTGACCCATGTGACCTTGAATGAAAGTCAAGGTCATTTATTTGAACAAACATGATAGAGCTTCTTCCCCCAAGCATGCTACAGGCCTAATATCAAGTCCCTGGGCCTCTTGGTTATTGAGCAGAAGTCGTTTGAAGATTATAACTTTTTTAATCCATGTGACCTTGAACGAAGGTCAAGGTCATTTATTTGAACAACCTTGGTAACCCTTTACCCCAGCATGCTACAGGTCCAATATCAAGTCCCTAGGCCTTTTGGTTATTGAGAAGAAGTTGTTTAAATGAAAAGCTGACGCCGGACGGACGGACGAACGGACGAACGGACGGACGGACGACGGACGCCGCACCATGGCATAAGCTCACTTGCCTTTCGGGCAGGTGAGCTAAAAATGTGGTGTGTTTAATACCAACGTTGTCATGTGTGTAATAACACCAGTGCGATTTGTGCAATAACACCAGTGTGACATGTGCAATAACACTAGTGTGATGTGTGTAATAACACCATCGCGATGTGTGTAATAACACCAGCCTGATGTGTGTAATAACACCAGTGTGATGTGTGTGATAACACCAGGTTGATGTGTGTAATAACACCAGTGTGATGTGTGAAATGACACCAGTGTGATGTGTGTAATAACACCAGTGAGACATGTGTTATAACACTAGTGTGATGTATGTAATAACACCAGTGTGATGTGTGTGATAACACCAGGTTGATGTGTGTAATAACACCAGTGTTATGTGTGTAATAACACCAGTGTGATCTGTGTAGTAACACCAATGTGATATGTGTAATTACACCAGTATGTGTGTTATAACACCAATGTGACGTGTATTATAACATCAGTGTGATGATGTGTGTAATAACACCAGTGAAAAGTGTATAATAGCACCAGTGTGATGTAACAACATCAGTGTAATGTATGTAATAACACCAGTGCGATGTGTGTAATAAGTGTGGTGTGTTTAGTACCAACAGTGTGATGTGTGTAATAACATCAATGTGATGTGTGTGATAATACCAGTGCGATGTGTGTAATAACACATGTGCAGTATGTGTAATAACACCAGTGTGACGAGTGAAATAACACAAGTGTGATGTGTGTAATAACTGCAGTGCGATGTATGTAATAACATCAGCCTGATGTGTGTAATAAGACCAGTGTGATGTGTGATAACACAAGTTTGAAGTGTGTAATAACACAGGGTGATGTGTGTAATGACACCAGTGTGATGTGTGTTATAACACCAGTGTGATGTGTGTGTAATAACACCAGAGTGATGTGTGTAATAACACCAGCCTGATGTGTGTAATAACACCAGTGTGATGTGTGTTATAACACCAGTGTGATTTATGTAATAACAGCAGTGTGATGTGTGTAATAGCATCAGTGTTATGTGTGTAATAACACCAGTGTGATGTATGTAATAACATCAATGTGATGCATATAATAATAACAGTGTGATGTGTGTAATAACACCAGTGTGTTGTGTGTAATAACACCAGTGTGATGTGTGTAATAACACCAGTGTGTTGTGTGTAATAACACCAGCCTGATGTGTGTAATAACACCAGTGTGATGTGTGTGATAACACCAGGTTGATGTGTGTAATAACACCAGTGTGATGTGTGAAATGACACCAGTGTGATGTGTGTAATAACACCAGTGAGACATGTGTTATAACACTAGTGTGATGTATGTAATAACACCAGTGTGATGTGTGTGATAACACCAGGTTGATGTGTGTAATAACACCAGTGTTATGTGTGTAATAACACCAGTGTGATCTGTGTAGTAACACCAATGTGATATGTGTAATTACACCAGTATGTGTGTTATAACACCAATGTGACGTGTATTATAACATCAGTGTGATGATGTGTGTAATAACACCAGTGAAAAGTGTATAATAGCACCAGTGTGATGTAACAACATCAGTGTAATGTATGTAATAACACCAGTGCGATGTGTGTAATAAGTGTGGTGTGTTTAGTACCAACAGTGTGATGTGTGTAATAACATCAATGTGATGTGTGTGATAATACCAGTGCGATGTGTGTAATAACACATGTGCAGTATGTGTAATAACACCAGTGTGACGAGTGAAATAACACAAGTGTGATGTGTGTAATAACTGCAGTGCGATGTATGTAATAACATCAGCCTGATGTGTGTAATAAGACCAGTGTGATGTGTGATAACACAAGTTTGAAGTGTGTAATAACACAGGGTGATGTGTGTAATGACACCAGTGTGATGTGTGTTATAACACCAGTGTGATGTGTGTAATAACACCAGAGTGATGTGTGTAATAACACCAGCCTGATGTGTGTAATAACACCAGTGTGATGTGTGTTATAACACCAGTGTGATTTATGTAATAACAGCAGTGTGATGTGTGTAATAGCATCAGTGTTATGTGTGTAATAACACCAGTGTGATGTATGTAATAACATCAATGTGATGCATATAATAATAACAGTGTGATGTGTGTAATAACACCAGTGTGTTGTGTGTAATAACACCAGTGTGATGTGTGTAATAACACCAGTGTGTTGTGTGTAATAACACCAGTGTGATGTGTGTAATAACACCAGTGTGTTGTGTGTAATAACACAAGTGTGATGTGTGTAATAACACCAGTGTGATGTGTATAATAACACCAATGTGTTGTGTGTAATAACACCAGTGTGATTTATATGATAACACTAGTGTGATATATGCAATAACACCAGTGTGATGTGTGTAATAACAACAGAGTGATGTATGTAATAACAGCAGTGTGATGTGTGTAATAACACCAGTGTGATATGTGTAATAACAGAAGTGTGATGTATGTAATAACAGCAGTGTGATGTGTGTAATAACATCAGTGTTATGTGTAATAACATCAGAGTGATATATGCAATAACACCAGTGTGATGTATGAAATAATACCAGTGTGCTGTGTGTAATAACACCAGTGTGACGTGTGTTATATCACCAGTGGTATGTATAATAACACCAGTGTGATGTGTGTAATAACACAAGTTTGATGTGTGTAATATCATCAGAGTGATATATGCAATAACACCAGTGTGTTGTATGAAATAATACCAGTGTGCTGTGTGTAATAACACCAGTGTGGCGTGTGTGATAACACCAGTGTGACGTGTGTTATATCACCAGTGGTATTTATAATAACACCAGTGTGATGTGTGTAATAACACCAGTGTGATATGTGTAATAACATCAGTGTTATGTGTAATAACACCAGTGTGATGTATGTAATAACAGCAGTGTGATGTGTGTAATAACATCAGTGTTATGTGTAATAACATCAGTGTGATGTATGTAATAACATCAGAGTGATGTATGTAATAACACCAGTGTGATGTGTGTAATAACACCAATGTGTTGTGTGTTATAACACAAGTGTGATGTGTGTAATAACACCAGTGAGACATGTGTTATAAGTTTGATGTATGTAATACCAGCAGTGTGATATGTGTAATAACATCAGTGTTATGTGTAATAACACCAGTGTGATGTAAGTAATAACAGCAGTGTGATGTGTGTAATAACATCAGTGTTATGTGTAATAACATCAGAGTGATATATGCAATAGCACCAGTGTGACGTGTGTGAAAACACCAGCGTGTTGCGTGTAATAACACAAGTATGATGTGTGTGATAACACCAGTGTGATTTATATGATAACACCAGTTTGATGTGTGTAATAACACCAGGATAATGTGTGTAATAACACCAGTGTGACGTGTGTTATAACACCAGTGTGATGTATGTAATAACAGCTGTGTGATATGTGTAATAACATCAGTGTTATGTGTAATAACACCAGTGCGATGTGTGTAATAACACCAGTGCGATGTGTGTAATAACACCAGTGTGATGTGTGTAATGACACCAGTGTGATGTGTTTTATAACACCAGAGTGATGTGTGTAATAACACCAGTGAGACATGTGTTATAACACCAGTGTGATTTATGTAAAAACAGCAGTGTGATGTGTGTAATAATACCAGTGTGATGTGTGTAATAACACCAGTGTGAAGTGTGTAATAACACCAGTGAGACATGTGTTATAACACCAGTGTGATTTATCTGATAACACCAGTGTGTTGTGTGTAATAACACCAGTGTGATGTGTGTAATAATACCAGTGTGATTTATATGATAACACTAGTGTGATATATGCAATAACACCAGTGTGATGTATGAAATAATACCAGTGTGATGTGTGTAATAACACCAGTGTGACGTGTGTTATTTCACCAGTGGTATGTGTAATAACACCAGTGTGATGTGTGTAACAAAATCAGTGTGATGTTTGTAATAACACCAGTGTGATATGTGTAATAATACTAGTGTGACGTGTGTCATAACACCAGTGTGATGTGTGTGATAACACCAGTGTGATGTGTGTAATAACACCAGTGTGATGTGTGTAATAACTACAGTGCGATGTATGTAATAATATCAGCCTGATGTGTATAATAACACCAGTGTGATGTGTGTAATAACACCAGTGTGACGTGTGTAATAACACCAGTGTGACGTGTGTAATAACACCAGTGTGACGTGTGAAATAACACCAGTATGATATGTGTGTAATAACACCAGTGTGATGTGTGTAACAAAATCAGTGTGATGTTTGTAATAACACCAGTGTGATGTGTGTAATGACACCAGTGTGATGTGTGTAATAACACCAGTGTGATGTGTGTAATAACACCAGTGTGATGTGTGTGTAATAACACCAGTGTGATGTGTGTAATAACACCAGCGTGTTGTGTGTAATAACACAAGTATGATGTGTGGGATAACACCAGTGTGATTTATATGATAACACCAGTGTGATTTATATGATAACACCAGTGTGCTGTGTGATAACACCAGTTTGATGTGTGTAATAACACCAGGATAATGTGTGTAATGCCACCAGTGTGATGTGTTTTATAACACCAGAGTGATGTGTGTAATAACACCAGTGAGACATGTGTTATAACACCAGTGTGATTTATGTAATAATAGCAGTGTGATGTGTGTAATAATACCAGGGTGCTGTGTGTAATAACACCAGTGAGACATGTGTAATAACACCAGTGTGATGTGTGTAATAACAGCAGTGTGATGTGTGTAATAATACCAGTGTGATGTGTGTAATAACACCAGTGTGATTTATGTAATAACACCAGTGTGATGTGTGGAATAACACCAGTGTGATGTGTGGGATAACACCAGTGTGATTTATGTAATAACACCAGTGTGATGTGTGTGTGTGTGTAATAACACCAGTGTGATTTATGTAATAACACCAGTGTGATGTGTGGAATAACACCAGTGTGATGTGTGGAATAACACCAGTGCGATGTGTGTAATAACACCAGTGTAATTTATGTAATAACACCAGTGTGTTGTGTGTAATAACACCAGTGTGATGTGTGTGTAATAACACCAGTGTGATTTATGTAATAACACCAGTGTGTTGTGTGTAATAACACCAGTGTGATGTGTGTAATAACACCAGCGTGATTTATATGATAACACCAGTGTGATTCATGTAATAACACCAGTGTGTTGTGTGTAATAACACCAGTGTGATGTGTGTGTAATAACACCAGTGTGATGTGTGTAATAACACCAGCGTGTTGTGTATAATAACACCAGAGTGATGTGTGTAATAACACCAGTGAGACATGTGTTATAACACCAGTGTGATTGATGTAATAATAGCAGTGTGATGTGTGTAATAATACCAGTGTGATGTGTGTAATAACACCAGTGTGATGTTTGTAATAACACCAGTGTGATGTGTGTAATGACACCAGTGTGATGTGTGTAATAACACCAGTGTGATGTGTGTAATAACACCAGTGTGATGTGTGTGTAATAACACCAGTGTGATGTGTGTAATAACACCAGCGTGTTGTGTGTAATAACACAAGTATGATGTGTGGGATAACACCAGTGTGATTTATATGATAACACCAGTGTGCTGTGTGATAACACCAGTTTGATGTGTGTAATAACACCAGGATAATGTGTGTAATGCCACCAGTGTGATGTGTTTTATAACACCAGAGTGATGTGTGTAATAACACCAGTGAGACATGTGTTATAACACCAGTGTGATTTATGTAATAATAGCAGTGTGATGTGTGTAATAATACCAGTGTACTGTGTGTAATAACACCAGTGAGACATGTGTAATAACAGCAGTGTGATGTGTGTAATAATACCAGTGTGATGTGTGTAATAACACCAGTGTGATTTATGTAATAACACCAGTGTGATGTGTGGAATAACACCAGTGTGATGTGTGGGATAACACCAGTGTGATTTATGTAATAACACCAGTGTGATGTGTGTAATAACACCCGTGCAATGTGTGTAATAACACCAGTGTGATATGTGTAATAACACCAGTATAATGTGTGTAATAACACCAGTGTGATTTATGTAATAACACCAGTGTGATGTGTGGAATAACACCAGTGTGATGTGTGGAATAACACCAGTGCGATGTGTGTAATAACACCAGTGTGATTTATGTAATAACACCAGTGTGTTGTGTGTAATAACACCAGTGTGATGTGTGTGTAATAACACCAGTGTGATTTATGTAATAACACCAGTGTGTTGTGTGTAATAACACCAGTGTGATGTGTGTAATAACACCAGCGTGATTTATATGATAACACCAGTGTGATTTATGTAATAACACCAGTGTGTTGTGTGTAATAACACCAGTGTGATGTGTGTGTAATAACACCAGTGTGATGTGTGTAATAACACCAGCGTGTTGTGCATAATAACACCAGAGTGATGTGTGTAATAACACCAGTGAGACATGTGTTATAACACCAGTTTGATTGATGTAATAATAGCAGTGTGATGTGTGTAATAATACCAGTGTGATGTGTGTAATAACACCAGTGTGATGTGTGTAATAACACCAGTGTTATGTGTGTAATAACACCAGTGTGATGTGTGTAATAACACCAGCGTGTTGTGTGTAATAACACAAGTATGATGTGTGTGATAACACCAGTGTGATTTATATGATAACACCAGTTTGATGTGTGTAATAACACCAGGATAATGTGTGTAATGACACCAGTGTCATGTGTTTTATAACACCAGAGTGAAGTGTGTAATAACACCAGTGAGACATGTGTTATAACACCAGTGTGATTTATGTAAAAACAGCAGCGTGATGTGTGTAATAATACCAGTGTGATGTGTGTAATAACACCAGTGTGAAGTGTGTAATAACACCAGTGAGACATGTGTTATAACACCAGTGTGATTTATGTGATAACACCAGTGTGTTGGGTGTAATAACACCAGTGTGATGTGTGTAATAATACCAGTGTGATTTATATGATAACACTAGTGTGATATATGCAATAACACCAGTGTGATGTATGAAATAATACCAGTGTGATGTGTGTAATAACACCAGTGTGACGTGTGTAATAACACCAGTGTGATGTGTGTAATAACACCAGTGTGATGTGTGTAATAACAGCAGTGTGATGTGTGTAATAATACCAGTGTGATGTGTGTAATAACACCAGTGTGATTTATGTAATAACACCAGTGTGATGTGTGGAATAACACCAGTGTGATGTGTGGGATAACACCAGTGTGATTTATGTAATAACACCAGTGTGATGTGTGTGTAATAACACCAGTGTGATTGATGTAATAACACCAGTGTGATGTGTGGAATAACACCAGTGTGATGTGTGGAATAACACCAGAGCGATGTGTGTAATAACACCAGTGTGATTTATGTAATAACACCAGTGTGTTGTGTGTAATAACACCAGTGTGATGTGTGTGTAATAACACCAGTGTGATTTATGTAATAACACCAGTGTGTTGTGTGTAATAACACCAGTGTGATGTGTGTAATAACACCAGCGTGATTTATATGATAACACCAGTGTGATTGATGTAATAACACCAGTGTGTCGTGTGTAATAACACCAGTGTGATGTGTGTGTAATAACACCAGTGTGATGTGTGTAATAACACCAGCGTGTTGTGTATAATAACACCAGAGTGATGTGTGTAATAACACCAGTGAGACATGTGTTATAACACCAGTGTGATTGATGTAATAATAGCAGTGTGATGTGTGTAATAATACCAGTGTGATGTGTGTAATAACACCAGTGTGATTTATATGATAACACCAGTGTGCTGTGTGATAACATCAGTGTGAAGTGTGTAATAACACCAGTGAGGCAAGTGTTATAACACCAGTGTGTTGTGTGTAATAACACCAGTGTGATGTGTGTAATAATACCAGTGTGATTTATATGATAACACAAATGTATTGTGTGTAATAACACCAGTGTGATGTGTGTAATAACACCAGTGTGATTTATATGATAACACTAGTGTGATATATGCAATAACACCAGTGTGATGTATGAAATAATACCAGTGTGATGTGTGTAATAACACCAGTGTGACGTGTGTTATTTCACCAGTGGTATGTATAATAACACCAGTGTGATGTGTGTAATAACAACAGTGTGATGTGTGTAATAACACCAGTGAGACATGTGTTGTAACATCAATGCGATGTGTGTGATAATACCAGTACGATGTGTGCAATAACACAATGCGATGTGCGTAATAACACATGTGCAGTATGTGTAATAACACCAGTGTGACGTATGAAATAACACCAGTGTGATGTGTGTAATAACACCAGTGTGATGTGTGTAATAACTACAGTGCAATGTATGTAATAATATCAGCCTGATGTGTATAATAACACCAGTGTGATGTGTGTAATAACACCAGTGTGACGTGTGTAAGAACACCAGTGTGACGTGTGAAATAACACCAGTATGATATGTGTAATAACACCAGTGTGATGTGTGTAACAAAATCAGTGTGATGTGTATAATAACACCAGTGTGACGTTTGTAATAACACCTGTGTGACGTGTGTAATAACACCAGTGTTTCGTGTGTAACAACACCTGTGTGATATGTGTAATAACACCAGTGTGACGTATGTAATAACACCAAGGTGACGTTTGTAGTTTGTAATAACACCAGTGTGACGTGTGTAATAACACCAGTGTGATGTGTGTTATAACACCAGTGAGATGTGTGTTATAACAGCAGTGTGATGTGTGTAATAACACCAGTGTGACGTTGGTAGTTTGTAATAACACCAGTGAGATGTGTGTTATACCACCAGTGAGATGTGTGTTATAACACCAGTGTGATGTGTGTAATAACACCAGTGTGATGAATGTCATAACACTTGTGTGATGTGTGTAATAACACCATGGTGATGGGTATAATAACAGTAGTGTGATTTATATGATAACACTAGTGTGATGTATGCAATAACACCAGTATGATGTGTGTAATAACACCAGTGTGATGTATGTTATAACACCAGTGAGATGTGTGTTATAACACCAGTGTGATGTGTGGAATAACACCAGTTTGATGTATGTTATAACACCAGTGTGATGTGTGTAGTAACACCATGGTGATGGGTATAATAACACCAGTGTGATTTATATGATAACACCAGTTTGATGTATGTTATAACACCTGTGTAATGTATGTAATAACACCAGTGTGATGTGTGTAATAGCACCAGTGCGCTGTGTGTAATGACACCAATGTGATATGTGTAATAACACCAGTGTGACGTTTGTAATAACACCAGTGTGACGTTTGTAATAACACCAGTGTGACGTTTGTAAAAAACACCAGTGTGACGTTTGTAATAACACCAGTGTGACGTGTGTGATAACACCAGTGGTATGTATAATAACACTAGTGAGATGTGTGTAATAACACCAGTGCGATGTGTGTAAAAACACCATTATATGTGTAATAACAACAGTGTTACGTGTGTAACAGCACCTGTGTGACTTGTGTAATAACACCAGTGTGTTGTGTGTTATAACACCAGTGTGATGTGTATAATAACACCAGCGTGATGTGTATGATAACACTAGTGAGATGTATGTAATAACACCAGTGTGATTTGTGTAATAACACCAGTGCGATGTGTGTAATGACACCAGTGTGATGTATGTAATAACACCAGTGCGATGTATGTGATAACACCAGTGTGACATGTGAAATAACACCAGTGTGATGAATGTCATAACACCTGTGTGATGTGTGTAACAAAATCAGTATGATTTTTGTAATAACACCAGTGTGATATGTGTTATGACTCTAGTGTGATGTGTGTAATAACACGAGTTTGATGTGTGTAATAACATCAGTTTGATGTGTGTTATAACACCAGTGTGATGTGTGTATTAACAGTGTGACGTTTGTAATAACATCAGTTTGATGTGTGTCATAAAACCAGTGTGATGTGTGTAATAACATCAGTTTGATGTGTGTAATAACACCAGTGTGATGTGTATAATACACCAGTGTGATGTGTGTTATAACACCAGTGTGATGTATGTTATAACACCAGTGAGATGTGTGTTATAACACCAGTTTGATGTGTGTAATAACACCAGTGTGATGTATGTAATAACACCAATGTGATGTGTGTAATAACATCAGTTTGATGTGTGTAATAACATCAGTTTGATGTGTGTAATAACACCAGTGAGATGTAATAACACCAGTGTGTTGTGTGTAATAACACCAGTGTGATGTATGTAATAATACCAGTGTGATGTGTGTAATAACACCAGTGTGATGTGTGTAATAACACCAGTGTGATGTGTGTTATAACACAATTGTGGTGTGTGTAAGAACACTAGTGTGAAGTGTGAAATAACACCAGTGTGACGTTTGTAATAACACCAGTGTGACATGTGAAATAACACCAGTGTGATGAATGTCATAACACCTGTGTGATGTGTGTAACAAAATCAGTATGATTTTTGTAATAACACCAGTGTGATATGTGTTATGACTCCAGTGTAATATGTGTAATGGCACCAGTGTGATGTGTGTAATAACACCAGTGTGATGTATGTAATAACACCAATGTGATATGTGTAATGACACCAGTGTGATGTGTGTAATAAAACCAGTGTGATGTGTGTAATAACATGAGTTTGATGTGTGTTATAACACCAGTGTGATGTGTGTATTAACAGTGTGACGTTTGTAATAACATCAGTTTGATGTGTGTTATAATACCAGTGTGATGTGTGTTATAACATCCGTGTGATGTGTGTAATAACACCAGTGTGATGTATGTAATAACACCAATGTGATATGTGTAATGACACCTGTGTGATGTGTGTAATAAAACCAGTGTGATGTGTGTAATAATATCAGTTTGATGTGTGTAATAACATCAGTTTGATGTGTGTAATAACATGAGTTTGATGTGTGTTATAACACCAGTGTGATGTGTGTATTAACAGTGTGACGTTTGTAATAACATCAGTTTGATGTGTGTTATAATACCAGTGTGATGTGTGTAATAACACCAGTGTGATGTGTGTAATAAAACCAGTGTGATGTGTGTAATGACACCAGTGTGATGTGTATAATACACCAGTGTGATGTGTGTTATAACACCAGTGTGATGTATGTTATAACACCAGTGAGATGTGTGTTAATAACACCAGTGTGATGTGTGTAATAACACCAGTGTGATGTTGTGTAATAACACCAGTGTGATGTGTGTAATAACACCAGTGTGATGTGTGTAATAACACCAGTGTGATGTGTGTAATAACACCAGTGTGATGTGTGTAATAACACCAGTGTGATGTGTGTAATAACACCAGTGTGATGTGTGTAATAACACCAGTGTGATGTGTGTAATAACACCAGTGTGATGTGTGTAATAACACCAGTGTGATGTGTGTAATAACACCAGTGTGATGTGTGTAATAACACCAGTGTGATGTGTGTAATAACACCAGTGTGATGTGTGTAATAACACCAGTGTGATGTGTGTAATAACACCAGTGTGATGTATGTAATAACACCAGTGTGATGTGTGTAATAACACCAGTGTGATGTGTGTAATAACACCAGTGTGATGTGTGTAATAACACCAGTGTGATGTGTGTAATAACACCAGTGTGATGTGTGTAATAACACCATGTGTGGTGTGTGTAATAGCACCAGTGCGCTGTGTGTAATGACACCAGTGTGATATGTGTAATAACATCAATGTGGCGTGTGTTTAATACCAACCAACAGTGTGATGTGTGTAATAACACCATTGTGGTGTGTGTAATAACACCAGTGTGATGTATGTAATAACACCATTGTGGTGTGTGTAATAACACTAGTGTGAAGTGTGAAATAAACTGAATCTTACACTAGCGGTTATGTTGTATGGAATTTATAAAGTTTATAAAATCATTACATTTATGAAACTCGTTTGATACATTCTGTATCACATAGTTACTGATGTAAGATCCCCTTTCTATAGTCACTGGGAAATGTATCAAACCAGAGTCATCAATGCTGATGTTTGATGTTTTGACTTCAAAAACAATCGCAACGGAGCAAGATATTCAACCTCGATATTTACTTGGCTAACAAAATGGAAAATACTAGTGGAATATTCATTTGTTAAGAGCAATCCAGTTGACCTTGGCAGATATAAAAGTGTATCGGGACAATGAACCTTAATATAGAGGTAGCATTTTTGCTCATATTTATAATTGTTTTATAACAACTGACTAATAGATGTGGATACGGTCGGACCAATAGCCATAAGGTTCGAAGTAAATTAAAAATTCAGAGGACACTTAGTTCTTCATAATTTTGTACTCACCGGTTAGTCCAATATGGTTGTCTTCTCACGACGAAACTGAGGGAGTAGTTTCAGGCTCAAGTCAACACTTAGCGTGCTCGCTGTGAAGAAAGAATAAAATGTGATTGATGTGAGGCTATATTCAATCAATACAACATATCAAACCGAGTTTGTTTGGAAAAAGAAAAGTAAAATATGTACCTACAGAGGTGTATCGTGCTACTCTAACTGTTAAATATGTACTGTACGGACGTATCTTGGTACACTTTAACTGTTAAATATGAACTGTACGGACGTGTATCGTTGTACACATGTACTGTTAAATATGTATTTATGTACGTGTATCGTGGTACACTTTAACTGTTAATATGTACTGTACGGACGTGTATCGTGGTACACTTAAACTGTTAAATATGTACTGTACGGATGTGTATCGTGGTACACATGTACTGTTAATATGTACTGTACGGACGTTGTCGTGGTACAATTTAATTGTTAATATGTACAGTACGGACGTGTATCGTGGTACACTTTAACTGTTAAATATGTACTGTACGGACGTGTATCGTGGTACACTTTAACTGTTAAATATGTACAGTACGGACGTGTATCGTGGTACATTTTAACTGTTAAATATGTACAGTACGGACATGTATCGTGGTACCCTTTAACTGTTAAATTGTACTGTACGGACGTGAATCGTGGTGCACATGAACTGTTAAGTATGTACTGTATGGACGTGTATCGTGGTACACTTCAACTGTTAAATATGTACCGTACGGACGTGTATCGTGGTACACTTTAACTGTTAAATAATGTACTGTATGAACGTGTATCATGGTACACTTTACCTGTTAAGTATATATTGTATGGACGGGTATCGTGTTACATTTTAACTGCTTCATACTTAAAATACGGACGTTTATCGTAGCACACTTTAACTGTTAAATGTGTACTGTACGGACGTGTATCGTAGTACACTTTAACTGTTAAATACGTACTGTAAGAACGTTTATCGTGGTACATTTTAACTGTTAAATATATACTGTACGGACGTGTATCGTGGTACACTTTAACTGTTAAATATATACTGTATGGACGTGTATCGTAGTACACTTTTACTGTTTAATATGTACTCTACTGAGGTGTATCGTGGTACACTTTAACTGTTAAATATGTACTGTACGGACGTGTATCGTGGTACACTTGAACTTTTTCAATAATGCTATATATTATGCGGACGTGTAACGCAGAAGACTTTAATGAAAAAAATCCTTCGTTTCGCAGAATTCTGAAGCATTAGTGCTTCGGCTTGATTGTCAGCTTGGCCCAAATGGAGTAGTTTGATACGGTAGGTCACAACTATAGAGGACCTGTTCAGTAGTTGAATACGTCCAGTATCATTACAGTTGAAGTAGCTTTATAGATTTTCGTACTTTGCGAGCACAAAATGTGATGCACATTTATGGTTAAAGTAGTTAAGTACCGCACGCACGAAAATGTGTAACATATGGTTCTAACAGTTAAACAAGAGGCCCGGCGCGCCTATATCGCTCACCTGGTTGAATTTTACCAAACGTCAAAATAGTGTTATGTTCAGTTCGTTAATAGCTTCATTTGTTGATGTTCAACAATGCTATAGTATGGCTTTGAGGTTGGGATCTCAATGGTTTCAAATATAAAATCTGAAATTCCAACATGATTGTGCTTAAATAATCCAAGTCCCTAAGGTGGATCATGATTGCAATTATCTTTAAACTTTTGATGCCCCTTGTGGTCAGTACCTTCATTATAAAATTCTCATCAGTGGTTATGAAGCATTAGCTGTTCGAATAAATTGTTGACGGACGACGGACGCCGCGGTCCTTCGGGCCAAGTCGGGTAAAAATGTACATATTATAGCGAAAATCGCAGGACAAATCATACAACATGAAAGCATGTATCTTAAATTCTGCTCGAAATCGGATTTCGTAGTATAGGAAATTAGGATACAATATGCTGTTGTCTATGTGTGTAACAGGAGAGGAGAAAATGTAGCAGCCAGACTGGTGCTCGAACCCAGGACTCTTCGAACTCTAGACGGACACTCTACCACTGAGCTACCTAGTCGCCCAGGATCAGTCCACACGCGTGTATTACACGTAATGACAAAGAATTACCTGATAAGGTACAATATACTTTTGTGTTTGTGTGTATTATATGTTCCCTGTTAGGTAGTCCAGGGTCGTTACAGATAATACACACATACACAAAAGTATATTGTACCTTATCAGGTAGTTCTTTGTCCTACGTGTAATAAACACGTATACAACAGTATATGTACCCAGTCAGGTAGTTCTGGGTCATTACGTGTAAAGTAAAGAGACTTGGCACATTACCAACCAACAGTCCACTTACGTTCATCAATCGACATTCTGTGTTTCATTTTGTTATGAATAAACTAGCTCGCGACAATTTATCTGGATTCATTTTTTCAGTTTTACAAACGTCGCATGAAATAAGAACCCTTCGGACAACCTTATACTTTACCACCACTGAAATCCTGCCTTTCGGGCCGTTTTAGGTAGAATATATGTCTGATCGTCTGTCCGTGTCAGCCATCATGTTGACTAGCAGACGACAGCAAAGAAAGAGTTATGCCCCTTTGACCAGTAGGTGTTACCTAAATTTATACCTGCCATAAAAGTTCCGGTCTCAAACATGAAAGTGTATATGTTTGTGAAAGTTGATATCCAAGTCACTCTTAATTTGGCATTTGATTATACTTTAAAAGCATGCTAGGTACCCGGTATTCTCCTTCGCATCTCTGAATATGTAAACATAATTCAGACTCTTTTAAATCCATTTCTCGGTCTAGTGAAGTAAAATGGCAATGAGAATCGTTCTCTTTAGACTGTGGTATAACTGTAATGGGTTTTAACGAAAGTGAAGAGACAAATTGATTTGTAATTAAAACTTTTCGATACGCTTGTGTATCTTTTATTATTGTATTATGACAATTTTGGATTCGAAAACCGCAAACTGATAGAGAAAATGCATTTTTAAAATGTAACTTGTACAACGCATTCTATATTTTTTTCAATCGGTCCTTCCTGCATATCGGTAGTTTGAAATACAGTATCATACCTGATTTATATTCATATTAATACAGTTGTAATACATATACATTGTAACTATCGACCTTATTATACAGGTGAACGAAATGTTGAATCTTACCTGTTTTGTCAGACGTTTGATAACTGTCTTGGTAGGTTAACTGGCGGGCGTAATTTGTCGTAAATGTCTCAGCTAGCGTCTTGTCTGATGAAATGTCCCGTCTGTTGTGCAGTGCACACGTATACCCGTTACCTTATCTACCTGGTCACGTGAATGACTCATATCTCTTTCTGTTGTTTGATTGGATAATACTTGTCATGCTGTCTGCTGAGGTTACGAACGAGTCGATAAAGGTTCAAGGTTTTTTTATTTACAAATATAGCATATACAGCATGGGTAGATAGGTAGGGTAGGCTATACAATTGCATAATATACAATCCATACTCATGTACAATATACAAGATGGCGGAGGATCATTCCTTTTTTCCCTTAACATAACATTACCGTCACCAACATGTTGTTTTTGCGGAAATAACATTACCGTTACCAACATGTTGTTTCTGTTGAAATCACATTACCGTCACCAACATGCTGTTTGTAGAAATAACATTACCGTCACCAACATGCTGTTTGTAGGAATAACATTACCGTCACCAACATGTTGTTTCTGTTGAAACAACATTACCGTCACCAACATGTTGTTTCTGTTGAAACAACATTACCGTCACGAATATGCTGTTTGTAGGAATAACATTACCGTCACCAACAAGTTGTTTCTGTTGAAATCACATTACCGTCACCAACATGCTGTTTGTAGGAATAACATTACCGTCACCAACATGTTGTTTCTGTTGAAACAACATTACCCTCACCAACATGCTGTTTGTAGGAATAACATTACCGTCACCAACATGTTGTTTCTGTTGAAACAACATTACCATCACCAACATGCTGTTTGTAGGAATAGCATTACCGTTACCAACATGTTGTTTCTGTTGAAACAACATTACCGTCACCAACATGTTGTTTCTGTTGAAACAACATTACCGTCACCAACATGCTGTTTGTAGGAATAACATTACCGTCACCAACATGTTGTTTCTGTTGAAACAACATTACCGTCACCAACATGTTGTTTCTGTTGAAACAACATTACCGTCACCAACATGTTGTTTCTGTTGAAACAACATTACCGTCACCAACATGCTGTTTGTAGGAATAACATCACCGTCACCAACATGCTGTTTGTAGGAATAACATTACCGTCACCAACATGTTGTTACTGTTGAAATCACATTACCGTCACCAACATGCTGTTTGTAGGAATAACATTACCGTTACTAACATGTTGTTTCTGTTGAAATCACATTACCGTCACCAACATGCTGTTTGTAGGAATAACATTACCGTCACCAACATGTTGTTTCTGTTGAAATCACATTACCGTCACCAACATGCTGTTTGTAGGAATAACATTACCGTCACCAACATGTTGTTTCTGTTGAAATAACATTACCGTCACCAACATGTTGTTTCTGTTGAAATAACATTACCGTCACCAACATGTTGTTTCTGTTGAAACAACATTACCGTCACCAACATGCTGTTTGTATGAATAACATTACCGTTTCCAACATGTTGTTTCTGTTGAAATAACATTACCGTCATCAACATGCTGTTTTTGCGGAAATAGCATTACCGTCACCAACATGTTTGTAGGAATAACATTACAGTCACCAGCATGTTGTTTCTGTAGAATTAACATGCTGAGATGACCTTCTACGGGTCATCATTAGATCTAATATACACTGAATTATACTTAAACCCGTCACTATTGAATTTATTCCCCTTACGATATGGATTTGATATACTACCAGACAGGACAACAGCTGTCCTTGTAGAAGTTGATCAATCGTGAAGTCATGGTGAGGTTATACTTTGTATGAGTGTCACACGTATTGGCCCTCCCGAAACTAGTGTTTTGTTAAACTTCACAAAATGATCATCTTAACTGTTTATAAATGCCTGTGTTCTAAGTTAAAGTTATCTGTTGGTCATTGATTTTCTCCGGATTGTTAAATAGCTGATCACTTTGATAATGAACGAACAATTGACGAAGGATCTACGCGATGTGACCCATTCATTCAAATGTTTTCTGAACATTTATCTAATTAGTTTTGTTACAAAGGAAATATCCAAACACTGCATGTGTATATAAACCAACACAAAGAGACTCGGGAGACTTATAAAACATTATATAGATAGATACACAATTATTCCAAATCTTTGTCAAACTTCCAGAATGACGGTGATTATGAGTATGAGCTATTGTTGTCTGAATTTAAAGCTTCATTGTTGTCATGTGTTAGTTCATCATGGACTCTGTGATAGTGGTGTTGAATTACACCTGCTTTACACAAGCTTTTAAAATCATTGTAATTGGTCACTCTGATTGGAATGAGATTGTTGTCATAATACTCGAGGTTTTGAGTTTGAATATCTGACTTTTCACCCCTTTGTCTTCTCAACAATTTCAACTCTATAAAAACAGTGTTGTCAAGGCTTTGTTTGAAAACAATGGAATGAGGTGAATGGTTGCAAATTTTGATTTGACAAATACTTCCCCAACGTGCTTTGTTCCCGGATATATCATGTACAAAATTCCGAAAATGACTAGCGTATTTTTTTAAAATCAAATGCGTCCTGTTTTGAAATCCCATGAACATGATAAACTTTTTTCCGAGCATCTCTAACAAGAGAGACAATGCTGAGCAGGTACAATTACTGAAATCAAGTTTTTGTAGTGACATGGCTGTTAAGGCTCCTTTACCTGTACACGTGTAGCGGAACTGGACCGGGTCGATCGTCGGCGACCAGGTAGCTCAATCGGTAGAGCATCCGGCTAGTGTTCGGAGGTCCCGATTTCGAACCCCGGTCTGGCCGTGCATTTTTCCACTCCTATTACATTTGGTGCCTGTGACCAAACCTTGTTTCAAGTGAGGTGAATACTTGACAAGGGGATACCCGAACCTGGGTTGTGAGTTGTGAAGTCTTCGGGGTCGAAGACTTAAAAAAAGGGGGAGGGAAGAGTGTAGCGGAACTGGACCGGGTCGATCATCGGCGACCATGCAGGTAGCTCAATCGGTAGAACATCCGGCTAGTGTTCGGAGGTCCCGGGTTCGAACCCCGGCTGGCCGTGCATTTTCCCACTCCTATTACACACGTACATTGTATACGTGCGCCTTACTATACATGTACAAATATACCTGTGCGCTATCTTAATCTTAATCAGCAATAGACTCGTGCCCAAATATCATTATTGTAGGTGATATAAATGTAGATGCTTACAATCAACCGACATGCAGTTTTAGATTTAATGGCAACCTATGGTTTAAGGTATGTTATTCATACCCCCACTAGAATCGGCAATACGAGAGCTAGTCTTCTTGACCCAATTCTTTTGTCAGAACCAATTAAACGTATGGAATCAACATTTTTACCTATAGATAGAAATATTAGTGATCATGAAGCTTGCTTGGTATACGTTCATATAAATAACAACTTATCCTCTTCTTATAAGCGCGAAATATGGTGTTATAAACAAGCGGATTTTAGTGAATTAAATAGATTGATTGATGCCTTTCCGTGGGATGAATTATTATTACAGTCGATAAATGCAAATGAAGGTTGCACAAATTTTACCAAACATTTTCTAATTATGGCAAGGAAATGTATCCCCACCAAAACCGTTAATATCAGACCCAAGATAAACCGTGGATGACGTCAGAGTTAAGGAAAATGATTAGAATACGTGATAGATTACACAAGAAAGCTGGAGTAAACGGCCGTTTGACTGATATTGTAAATTTTAAGCGTGCACGAAATAGAGTGAACAACATGAAAACATAACGCTCGGGAATCCTTTTATGAAAACCTAGATAGTCTTTTTAAAAATTACGTCTCTTCTGATCCGAAACAGTATTGGAAATTATTGA
>NC_047028.1:33130599-33140599 GCF_902652985.1 Pecten maximus
ACTCTGCCTTGTGGACACCGTGTCCACAATGTTAACGCACATCAGTGTACCGCTATATAACCCTGCCTTGTGGACACCGTGTCCACAATGTTAACGCACACATTAGTGTACGCTATATAACCCTGCCTTGTGGACACCGTGTCCACAATGTTTTCACACACATTAGTGTACCGCTATATAACTCTGCCTTGTGGACACCGTGTCCACAATGTTAACGCACATCAGTGTACCGCTATATAACCCTGCCTGGGAGCATGAAGTTGGTTCCGAGTTCCGAGTTCCGTTTAAGTAAATGGAACTCGGAACCAGTTCCTAGTTCCGTTTAAGAAAAACTGAAATACTATGAATTAGCTTTATTGATTAAGGTCCCAGTTCCGAGTTCCGTTTAAGAAAAACTGAAATACTATGTATTAGCTTTATTGATGAAGGTCCCAGTTCCGAGTTCCGTTTAACCAGTTTCGAGGTCCGTTTAAGTAAAAACGGAACTCGTAACCAGTTCCGAGTTCCGTTTATGTAAAACGGAACTCGTAACCAGTTCCGAGTTCCGTTTAAGGTAATGTTGGTATTTATAAGCTTTACGGGTTTTGGTCCCAGTTCCGAGTTCCGTTTAGGAAAAACTGAAATACTATGTATTAGCTTTATTGATTAAGGTCCCAGTTCCGAGTTCCGTTTAAGAAAAACTGAAATACTATGTATTAGCTTTATTGATTAAGGTCCCAGTTCCGAGTTCCGTTTAAGAAAAACTGATATACTATGTATTAGCTTTATTGATGAAGGTCCCAGTTCCGAGTTCCGTTTAAGAAAAACTGAAATACTATGTATTAGCTTTATTGATGAAGGTCCCAGTTCCGAGTTCCGTTTAAGAAAAACTGAAATACTATGTATTAGCTTTATTGATTAAGGTCCCAGTTCCGAGTTCCGTTTAAGAAAAACTGATATACTATGTATTAGCTTTATTGATTATGGTCCCAGTTCCGAGTTCCGTTTAAGAAAAACTGAAATACTATGTATTAGCTTTATTGATTAAGGTCCCAGTTCCGAGTTCCGTTTAAGAAAAACTGATATACTATGTATTACCTTTATTGATGAAGGTCCCAGTTCCGAGTTCCGTTTAACCAGTTTCGAGTTCCGTTTCAGGTAATGTTGGTATTTATAAGCTTTACGGGTTTTGGTCCCAGTTCCGAGTTCCGTTTAGGAAAAACTGAAATACTATGTATTAGCTTTATTGATGAAGGTCCCAGTTCCGAGTTCCGTTTAACCAGTTTCGAGTTCCGTTAAAGTAAAAACGGAACTCGTAACCAGTTCCGAGTTCCGTTTAACCAATTCCGAGTTCCGTTTAAGGTAATGTAAGTATGTAGAAGATTTACGGGTTTTGGTCCCAGTTCCGAGTTCCGTTAAAGAAAAACTGAAATATTAAGTATTAGCTTTTTTGGTTTTGGTCCCGGTTCCGAGTTCCGTTTAAGATAAACGGTACTAGGAACCAGCTCCTAGTTCCGTTTAAGAAACTATTGCATGCGTTGTAACTTCTGGGAAAAGGATAACAACACGACTGGTGTTGTAAAATTACGAGACATTGTTGTGTTGTAACCTCCAAGAGAGAATGTTGCAACGCAGTTTTCGTTCATGGTACATTTCTTTTCTTTTTTTACCCTTTCCTAAATTACAAGTAGCTTGTTAAAGCAGCTTTCTAGATATCGCGAAATATGGGTCCATGGAGGGATATATGAGTTTTTCTTTGTAGTTAATATATCTATATGTGTGAAGTTAAAGTACACAAACAAAGCAATAACTGCAAAGTATATTTCATACACCATTTTGTTTTTCAATATGGCTTCTACTTGTTGAGGTGAAATGTCTATATGACGACTTGGAAAAAAATCTTTAATTGGTATTACTGAAGTTTTATTCAACACAACTAAAAAAATACAATTTTATTGAATAATATTGAACAGTTCTTTCATTGGTACCTGGAAACATAGAAATACGCGGGGTAGCAGGAAACTTCTAAGGAGCTGTTGCCAAAGGCCTTCCTTGTTATTCGCTGTCACTGATTAGACTAAATGATTAGATTAAATCTACAATTTGTGATATCACTAATTCGAATATATGGTTTAACGATATCATGAATTCTAATTTATGATATCATTTAAAGAATAAATTATATCAACAATTCGTATTGATATCACTTTATTCCTTGAATTAATGATATCAGTAATGGAATTATTCATATAAATAAATCGAATAAATGATAACCATTAATTATGTCTCCCCCGTAAGTTTCGGAGAGACATATTGCTTTGTTCCCGCGAGGAGGGGATGCTTGGGATTGCATTTGAGTTTTGTAAGTCAGAGCTCACATGATCTGCTACTGAACATATTAAATGTATTCACACGTTTGTTTCCGTGCGATAACTTGTATTCTTGTTAACAAATCGCCTCCATTTTTTTTTTTTTTTTTTAATTTTATTTTTCAAGTTTTTCAGCATAGTAAAATACAAAAATATAACCCATATACGTTTATCTTAAACGGAACTCGGAACTGGGACCAAAACCCGTAAAGCTTATACATAGTTGTTCCGTTTTTCTTAAACGGAACTCGGAACTGGTTAAACGGAACTCGGAACTACTTAAACGGAACTCGGAACTGGTTTTACTTAAACGGAACTCGGAACTGGGACCTTAATCAATAAAGCTAATACATAGTATTTCAGTTTTTCTTAAACGGAACTCGGAACTGGGACCTTAATCAATAACGCTAATTCATAGTATTTCAGTTTTTCTTAAACGGAACTCGGAACTGGGACCTTAATCAATTAAGCTAATACATAGTATTTCAGTTTTTCTTAAACGGAACTCGGAACTCGGAACTCGGAACCAACTTCAGGCTCCCCCCTGCCTTGTGGACACCGTGTCCACAATGTTTTCACACACATCAGTGTACCGCTATATAACCCTGCCTTGTGGACACCGTGTCCACAATGTTTTCACACACATCAGTGTACCGCTATATAACCCTGCCTTGTGGACACCGTGTCCACAATGTTTTCACACACATCAGTGTACCGCTATATAACCCTGCCTTGTGGACACCGTGTCCACAATGTTAACACACACACACTAAAACAAGATGCGAGATATAATTACACATATTTGTGGCACGTATCTGATTTATACCGATTCCAAGACAGGCTTTCCACAATTAAATAATATCGCGATCAGAATGCTAAATAAAATAGATTTTGAATTTTTTTTTTTTTTTAAAAACCCGACAAAATCTATCTTCAGACACATGCTCTGTATTGTCATGTTAGTATTCTATTCTAATGTGTCTGGAGCTTGATGCTGTAATGGAAATATTTAATATTGAATTGATATATACATATAAAACCAAATGAACCTCTGAAAGCAATTAATTATTCTCTGTGACGTATGTTTGTTATAATAAAAACTTGCTTGATGGAGTCCTCATTTTTTTTTTAGTTATAAAGCATTTATTGAGGGTAACTGCGACCACATGCACACACTTAAAAATAAACAGAGTCAAAACATCATTTCACATATTTGCTATACATTTACATTCCGAGCTCCGTTTAAGTAAAACTATAAAAATAAACAAGTTCCGAGTTCCTTTTAAGAAAAACGGAACTAGAAATTAGTTTCCTAATTCCTTAAAGAAAATATTCTACGTACTGTATTTCACTATGAGACCCGAATCTGAAAAAGAAATGATATGTCAAGGAGTCTAGGGACACTTATCAGTCGGGTATAAACTCTACGGGTCTTGGTCCTTGTTCCAGTTCCGTTTAAAATAAATGAAACTAGAATCCAGTTTCGAGTTCCGTTTAAGAAAAACAGAACTAGGAACCAGTTCCGAGTTCCGTTTAAGAAAAACAGAACCAGGAACCAGTTCCGAGTTCCGTTTAAGAAAAACAGAACCAGGAATTAGTTTCCAAATTCCTTTTAGAAAATATTCTACGTACTTTCTCTCATTACAAGACCCGAATCTGAAAAAGAAATGATATGTCAATGAGTGTAAGGACACTTATCAGTCGGGTATAAACTTCACATGACTTCGTCCTTGTTCCCAATGTATGAGCTTTATGGGTTTCGGTCCCAGTTCCGAGTTCCGTTTAAGAAAAACAAACTACTGTACTATGTATAAACTTTACGGGACTTGGTCCCATTTCCGAGTTCCGTTTAAGATCAACGGAACTTGGAACTCGGAACCAACTTCAGGCTCCCTATCAAATATGCATTCACATCCCTGTGTCCATAATGTTATTATACACAATTGTGTATTGCTATATAATCCTGCCTTGTGGACATCGTGCCTACAAGGTTATCACACACATCAAAACAGGATGCAAGATACAATTACAATTATGACATGTGAATGTTCAATTTTACTTGAAATATACACGTAAACAATTGTATTCGACACAGAGACAAAATAATGGCTTCAGCCTATAAGTCAGACAGATAAGTAAAATAGATTTATGATTATTTAAACTCAAGAAAATTGTAAACAAAGTAATGATTATATATCTGTCTTCAGACACATGTTCACTTTTGTCACTGTTATATAATGCATCTGTCAGGATCTTGGTGTTCAAATACAAACATTTAATATTAACTTGAAATATTCATTTCAAACAAAAAAGAAATTTGAAGATTTAATAACATATTTTTGTGCCATCTTAATGCGAATTAATCAGAGAGACAACAAGCATTGCTTCAGTCTATATAACCAAAGTAATAATTACATTTCTGTCCTCAGACGGGTGTTTTGTTTTTCACCGTTATTCCCTGCCTCTAATATACAAAAGCCTATTAGTGTTAATAAGATAAACTACAGTTAATTGATACATCCTAAAGCGCGAAAAGAACACGTTATTACGAAAAAAGTCGCTTGTTTTCTTTATAAGAAAAAGACGTAAAAACGGCAAAAACCCCACTTAATAACGCAAATCGGAACACGTTATAACGCGAAAAAAAAAACGTAATAACGCAAATGGACACACGTTATAAGGGAAATCGACACACGTAAAAAAGTAAATCGAAAACGTAATAACTTCAATCGATACACGTAATAACGTAATTCGAAACACTTATTAACGTAAATCGAAACACGTAATAAAAAAAGTTTGTCTTTTTTTGATACAATATCCATTGACACATCAAATATTTCAAAATGATCCGTTTGATTTATGATGACCAACAAGGTTTTTTTTTTTTTTTTTTTTTTAGAGTTAATTTAGTGGCTGTCGGATGAGTCATATTCTGAATGCGATTCATGGAACAACTAACTTAATAGTGCTTCAGTTGTTGAGATTTTGATATATCAAATGCTATCAATTTTTTTCGATTCTAAATTACATTAGAACAAACTTTTGTGTGTGTTTATTGCAAAATGGTCATTGCCGACGAACAGAACATAAAATAGGCACATGCATCATCATTTACAGACTTGGTTATGCCTACGGAATCTATTCTGGAAAGAGTCCAAGATGAAACGGTCTAATTTATTAGTTATTTCCAACATACATTTGTGTATTAGGAGTTCATTTTATGATTTTAAATGAGCCTTGTATACAAGCATCTACATTCACATGTATGTTCTTCTGAAAAAGCTTATAGCAACTCTTTCTGAATGAGCTAGTATTGATTATATTTCCCTTTGATAAACCCAATCGGAAGTACACATTTATGTTCCGGTCCATCTCATCTATCGTCTCTATGACAGAATTTGCAAATGCGTCTTATGGATGAGTTTATAGACATGGAGTACGCAATAATGTGGACTTTTTTCGTTATTACCTGTTTTGATTTGCATTGTTACGTGTTTGTTCGTGTTATTACGCCTTTTCTGCGTTATCACGCCAATAAGCGGCTTTATTTCTACTATAGTGTGGGTTTTTTCGCGTTTTAACGTGTATCAATTAACTATATTCTATCCTATTCACACTAATGAGCTGTACTAATGAGCATGAAGGTTGGTGCTGAATTCTTTTTTTTTTAAGTTGACGTATTTTAGCAAACGCATCGAAAGAACATTCTGTATTATTATTTGTGGTTGTTTGATTGTAAATTTTCATATAAAAAATGCTTTGACATTTTACACATGTTACCCTTGTTGACAACGTGTCTACAATGATGCCACACACATCAAAACAAGATGCAACATACAAATGTGCAATCGAAAAATTACTTAGATCTGTATTTTGTTTGTTGTTATGTGAACACTATACTAATGTTAATATGTGGTTTGATAAGGTAACATTCAACTGTTGCGAAATATACATTTTTGTACAGTTTGAATTTATGTTATTGTTTATTGTTCCTTTTTTCTTTGTGGCCATTCTGCTAACTATGTACTCATAAGAAAACAAATAAAAATCAGTTACTAGTTGTTATTGAATGACATGAAATTGGATGTTATGTCACGTATGGAACTAAGCAAACGAAACAATTTGTCACTTTTAACGGGTAAGTCGCAATTACCAAGCTTAATTTAACAAACATTTTCAAGGCCAGAATACTGTTGGTTATATAACTCGCTCAATTAGTATTTTCCTCCCCGGGTAAGTCATCGATGCCATAGTCATTTCTTAGCCTTCCTTTTTGTAAAATATCAATATTATTTTTTAAAAGAAAGGAATAAAATCTTATGTAAAATGAATATGACATTTTGAGTAGCTATTCGGTACATCGGTGACACTCGTTTCACGGTCAGTTAAGTTTATCTTTAGAATTCAAACGAAACCAGTTTTAAAAAAAATGTTTTGAAAACAATGTCAAAAGCTGTGAAAGTTGGTCACATAAATATATCTTATAATGTCTACATGGTTTGGGTAAATCAAAACTGAGGCTGAAAAGGCAAAGACGTGGCTATCCATTTTAATCGACCAGTTTTATCGTTGCGTTTGCTACACCACGTTTAGCATGATTGACAAGGCGACGAAGACTTTCTCATGTGGTCAGTTAGAGTTCCTCCGTGGCATCGATCCTTAAAAAACAAAACAAAAAAGATTAATGTTAGATATTGCCAATAAAATATCAAAGTCGGAATCACAATTTACATATTTACTTGAATCATGGGTGCTCGTTTCTATTAATATTTTCGTAATTGTGTTTGATCTATTTCAAGTTGATGTTTTAGCTGCCTTTCAGTATCTACATCTATTTTGTTCATATCATCACTGTTGAGTCATTGAAGGACAAACATCTGAATTGTGCAATCTTATTTAAATGCTGTTTAATATCGTGTGTGCCTTTTGTACAATCCTACAATGTATACCATAGCCCGAAGTTGGTTCCGAGTTCCGAGTTCCGTTTAAGAAAAACTGAAATACTATGTATTAGCTTTATTAGTTTTGGTCCCAGTTCCGAGTTCCGTTTAAGAAAAACTGAAATACTATGTATTAGCTTTATTGGTTTTGGTCCCAGTTCCGAGTTCCGTTTAAGAGAAACGGAACTCGGAACAAACGGAACTAGGAACGAGTTCCGAGTTCCCTTTAAGAAAAACGGAGCTGCAATGTATTAGCTTTACGAGTTTTGGTCCCAGTTCTGACTTCCCTTGAAGAAAAACAGTTCCCAGTTCCGTTTAAGAAAATATTCTATGTACTTTATCTAAATATGAGACCCGAATCTGAAGAAGAAAAACTACATGTGTCAAATGGATGCAAAGTCATTTATGAGTCACGTATGAATTTTACGGGACTGGGTCCTAGTTTTCAGTTCCGGTGAAGAAAATCAAAACTAGAAACCAGTTCCGAGTTCCGTTTAAGTAAACGGAACAACTATGTATAAGCTATATGTAAAACCAATTAAGCTAATACATAATATTTCAGTTTTTCTTAAACGGAACTCGGAACTCCGTTTATCTTAAACGGAACTCGGAACTGGTTCCTAGTTCCGTTTTACTTACACGGAACTCGGAACTAACTTCAGGCTCCCGATATGGGACTACTATATCTGCTTTATAAAGTTGGTATCTGGAACATACTTAGTGGCCTTTCCTTTAATGAGTTTCCCGGCATACTCAAGAAGAAATTAGTAAACAATCTGAGGACGAATACTCCTTTACCTGAGACAAGCGTATCAAATTTGAATATTATACTATCATGATACTTATTTAAATGAAAAACAATACTTATTTTGCATGGTATATGAAAATTCAAACAGCTTTTTGCATTTCCAGAACACCATCATTTGTTTGGTGATATATGTGATTCAACATCAAATTGGAAAAAAAAAGAAACTAGTTCATAAATAGTACTGTCAAAGAAAATTTTGAAGGGTTTTTTATTTTATTTTTAAGGATAAAGGTTTTTGCATTATCCCCTGGTTTATAACGCTTTCTCCGTCTTGGTGTGATATCCACCTTTCAGGTGTAAAATTTGACAAATATAATTTATCTCAGTACTTTCCAATTAATAGACCACCGACATCACTTTTTTCATTATATTCTACAAATGTTTAAAAACTTAACGAATGTATTTTCGTTGTAATAATTTGATATATTATTTCCAAATTACATGAAATCGCCATAAAAACATTATATTAATCTGAATAAGATAAACTTGTGTTTATTGACATATCAAACATTGCTAAATCCTTAAATATAGTCACGCTAAATATTTTTATAGCATTATTGCATTACATTTGTATATTATGTGGAATTTGTTACTTGTTTTAAATACACAAACATGTTTAGAATTGCGACGTATGTTCTGTATCCTCCGATAATCTCATTAAATACAATGCGCGGCATGTTTTGTTTCATTGTTAGAGAGTAATAATCAAAAATATAATATGTATTGCTAAGTCAAAAATCTTTATATTGACCTATATATGCTAAAAAAAGGTTGACAATGACGTACATCACTAGTAGTAAGTATATGTATGAAAAACTACAATATATTTCCCATTTTTTCCTGTTAGATTTCCAAACAAACATGTGTCCAGCCAGAACATAATCATTTGACAAACAACAAAATGGTCGAAATTCATCAAAAATATAAAATTTACAATGCTTCCGCATATAGTTATATAATGCCAATGTTATAAAACAATCAAACAGAATATCATGTTTCAGCTGATAAACTTTTATGTACATCATTTACCACAAAATATTCCGTAAATGCTCTTTTTTTCTTAGCCATATTAAATCCCGTTAGATTTATACCCTGTTTATAATATGGGTATGCATATATTCTACTTTAGTAATTACATATAAACTTATATTGACACCCTCCATATTCAGTTTTATATATTATATATACAGATATACAACAAAGTAATATACAAAACATTTATCTTGTATCATCATTAAGAAAGTAATAATAGAATAACATCAACTCACCAATGTCCAGGTGTAGTATCGGCAACTAAACTAGGTTTACTGGTGCCTTGGTTTTCTTGACATTTTTGCGGGAAAACTACGGGGTGCTCAGTAGGATAGAATAGTGTTTCTTATATAGATTTACTAATGCAATCACGTTATATACCCCGTTGGTGCCTCTCATAGACAGTAAGAAACTGACCCGCGCTAGCCACTGCAGCAGGATCAGCTGCAGGTGACCCATATAGATAACGTAATTCGCTAGGTGTGTATGTGAGGTGACTTCACACAGTCTACTCAACATATTTTTCCAGCCCTATACACACGGTGTGTATCAGGGTGGTTCACAACGCTGTTATACAGTTTTCCCTTAAATATATTAAGTAGGGTTATAGTAGGCCACTAGATGTGTGTACACTGTGGACACCAAATTATGGTGTCCACAATGTAAAATGTGTCCACAACGTTGGTCTATACACCGCTTATGTGTCCACAACTCCGTAATTCTGAGAGCACACACACACACACACACACACACACACACACACACACACACACACACACACACACACACCCTCACACGCACACACACAACACACACACACACACACACACACACACACACACACACACACACACACACACACCCTCACACAC
>NC_047028.1:33143099-33178460 GCF_902652985.1 Pecten maximus
TATAAATGCCCTGTAGTGGCTTAATATGAGATTGATATGTCCCGTGGTGGCTTTATACAAGATGTATATGTGCCATGGTGGCTTAATATAAGATGTTTATGTCCCATGGTGACTTAATATAAGATGAATATGTCCCGTGGTGGCTTATAAATTGATACAAGATGCATATGTCCCACGGTGACTTAATTTAAGATGTATATGTCCCTTGGTGGCTTTATACAAAATGAATATGTCCCAGTCTGGCTTAATACAGAATAAATGCATATGTCCAGTGTTTTTTTTTTGTTTTGTTTTTTATATATATATATAAGATGTTTTTGTCCGAGGTGCCCTTATACGAGGTGTTTATGTCCCATGGTGGCATTTTACAGGATGTTAATTTCCGGTAGTGGCTTTATACAAGATGTATATGTCCTGTGGTGGCTTTATCAAACATCTATATGTCCCATGGTGGCTTAATATAAGATGCATATGTCCCGTTGTTGCTTTATACTGTACAAGATGTTTATGTCCCGTGGTGGCTTTATACCTTAACCCATACACACGGTCAAGTGAATGCCGAAACCCATACACACGGGCAAGTGAATGCCGAAACCCATACACACGGGCAAGTGAATGCCGAAACACATACGCACGGGGAAGTGAATGCCGAAACACATACACACGGTCAAGTGAATGCCGAAACCCATACACACGGGCAAGTGAATGCCGAAACACATACGCACGGGGAAGTGAATGCCGAATCCCATACACACTGTCAAGTGAATGCCGAAACCCATACACACGGTCAAGTGAATGCCGAAACACATACAATGTACACACGGTTTAATGAATGCCGAAACCCATACACACGGTCAAGTGAATGCCGAAACCCATACACACGGTTTAGTGAATGCCGAACCTCACACACACGTGCAAGAGAATGCCGAATCCCATACACACTGTCAAGTGAATGCCGAATCCCATACACACGGTTTAGTGAATGCCGAACCTCACACACACGGGCAAGTGAATGCCGAAACCCATACACACGGTCAAGTGAATGCCGAAACACATACACACGGGCAAGTGAATGCCGAAACCCATGCACACGGTCAAGTGAATGCCGAAACCCATACACACGGGCAAGTGAATGCCGAAACCCATACACACGGTCAAGTGAATGCCGAATCCCATACACACGGTCAAGTGAAAGCCGAAACACATACACACTGTCCAGTGAATGCCGAAACCTATACAAACGGTCAAGTGAATGCCGAAACCCATACACACGGTCAAGTGAATGCCGAAACCCATACACACGGTCAAGTGAATGCAGAAACCCATACACACGGGCATGTGAATGCCGAAACCCATACACACGGGCAAGTGAATGCAGAAACCCATACACACGGTCAAGTGAATGCCGAAACCAAAACACACGGTCAAGTGAATGCCGAAACCTCACACACACGGGCAAGTGAATGCCGAATCCCATACACACTGTCAAGTGAATGCCGAATCCCATACACACTGTCAAGTGAATGCCGAAACCCACACACCGGCAAGTGAATGCCGAATCACATACACACTGTCAAGTGAATGCCGAAACCCATACACACGGTCAAGTGAATGCCGAAACACATACACACGGGCAAGTGAATGCCGAAACCCATACACACTGTCAAGTGAATGCCGAAACCAATACACACGGTCAAGTGAATGCCGAAACACACACACACGGGCAAGTGAATGCCGAATCCCATACACACTGTCAAGTGAATGCCGAATCCCATACACACGGTCAAGTGAATGCCGAAACACATACACACGGGCAAGTGAATGCCGAAATTCATACACACGGTCAAGTGATGGCCGAAACCCATACACACGGTCAAGTGAATGCCGAAACCCATACACACGGTCAAGTGAATGCCGAAACCCATACACACGGGCAAGTGAATGCCGAAACACATACACACGGTCAGGTGAATGCCGAAATCAATACACACGGTCAAGTGAATGCCGAATCCCATACACACTGTCAAGTGAATGCCTAAACCCATACACACGGTCAAGTGAATGCCGAAACCCACACACACGGGCAAGTGAATGCCGAATCCCATACACACGGTCAAGTGAATGCCGAAACTCATACACACGGGCAAGTGAATGCCGAAACCCATACTCACGGTCAAATGAATGCCGGAACCCATACACACGGTCAAATGAATGCCGAAACCCATACACACGGACGACTGATGGCCGAAACCCAAACTTATGGCCGTATCACATCTAGCGACCACTTGTATACAAGATGTAAATGTCCCGTGGTGGCTTTATACAAGATGCATATGTCCCTCGGTTGCTTAATATGAGATTTGTACATCCCGTTGTAGCTTTATACAAGATGTATATGTCCCGTGGTGGCTTTATACCAGATGTATATGTCCCGTGGTGGCTTTATACAAGATGAATATGTCCCATGGTAGCTTTATACAAGATGTATATGTCCCGTGGTGGCTTTATACCAGATGTATATGTCCCAGGTGGCCTAATATAAGATGTATATATCCCGTAGTGGCTTTATACAAGATGTATATGTCCCAGAGTGGCTTAATATAAGATGCATATGTCCCGTCGTTGCTTTATACAAGATGTATATATCCCGTGGTGGCTTTATACAAGGTGTATCTGGCTCGCGATTGCTTAATATGAGATGTATATGTCCCGTGATTGCTTTATACAAGATATAGATGTCCCGGGATGGCTTGCTCCAAGATATAAATGCCCTGTAGTGGCTTAATATGAGATTGATATGTCCCGTGGTGGCTTTATACAAGATGTATATGTGCCATGGTGGCTTAATATAAGATGTTTATGTCCCATGGTGACTTAATATAAGATGAATATGTCCCGTGGTGGCTTATAAATTGATACAAGATGCATATGTCCCACGGTGACTTAATTTAAGATGTATATGTCCCTTGGTGGCTTTATACAAAATGAATATGTCCCAGTCTGGCTTAATACAGAATAAATGCATATGTCCAGTGTTTTTTTGTTGTTTTTTTTTTATATATATATATAAGATGTTTTTGTCCGAGGTGCCCTTATACGAGGTGTTTATGTCCCATGGTGGCATTTTACAGGATGTTAATTTCCGGTAGTGGCTTTATACAAGATGTATATGTCCTGTGGTGGCTTTATAAAACATCTATATGTCCCATGGTGGCTTAATATAAGATGCATATGTCCCGTTGTTGCTTTATACTGTACAAGATGTTTATGTCCCTTGGTGGATTTGTAGAAGATGTAGATGTCCCGTTGTGGCTTTACAAAAGATATTTACGTCACGTGGTCGCTTTATATAAGATGCATTTGTCCCGTGCGCGCTTTATACAAAATGTATATGGCCCGCGGTTGCTTAATATGATTTCTATATGTCCTGTGATGGCTTTATACAAGATGTATATATCACGTGTTGGCTTTTTATCAGATGCACATGTCCTGTGGTGGCTTTATACAAGATGTATACGTCATGCGGTGGTTTTGAACAAGACGTATATGTCCCCTTGTGACTTTATATCAGATTTATATGTCCCGTGGTTGTTTTATACAAGATGTATATATGTCTTGTGGTGGCTTTATATATGAGATGTATATGGCCCGTGGTGGCTTTATACAAGATGTTTATGTCTTTTGGTTGCTTTATACAAGATGTATATGGCCCGTTGTGGCTTTATACAATATGTATTTGTCCCGTTGTGGCTTTATACAAGATGTATATGTCCTTTGGTGGCTTGTTCAAAGATATAAATGTTCCGTAGTGGCTTAATATGTGATTTATATGTCCCATGGTGGCTTTATACCTGATGTATATGTCCCATGGTGGCTTTATACAAGATGTATATGTCCTGTGTTGGCTTTATACAAGATGTATATGTCCCGTGGTGGCTTTATACAAGATGTATATGTCCCGTGGTGGCTTTATACAAGATGTATATGTCCCGTGGTGGCTTTATACAAGATGTATGTGGCCCGTGATGGCTTAATGCAAGATGTATATGTCATGTGGTGGCTTTAGAAAAGATGTATACATGTACGTCCCTTGGTGGCTAAATACAAGATGCATCTGTCCCGCGGTTGTTTGATACATGTGCAAGATATATTATTATGTCGCGTGGTTTCTTGATACAAGATGTGAACGTACCGTTGTAGCTTCATATCAGATGTATATGTCCCGTGATGGCTTTATACAAGATGTTTACGTCACGTGATGGCTTCATAAAAGATGTATGCGTCCCTTGGTGGCTAAATACAAGATGCCTGTATATATCCCGTGGTGGCTTTATACAAGATGCATATGTCACGCGGTTGTTTGATACATGTACAAGGTATATATGTCGCGTGGTGGCTTGATACGAGATGTGAACGTACCGTCGTAGCTTTATATCAGATGTATATGTCCCGTGGTGGCTTTATACCTTAACCCATACACACGGTCAAGTGAATGCCGAAACCCATACACACGGGCAAGTGAATGCCGAAACCCATACACACGGGCAAGTGAATGCCGAAACCCATACACACGGTCAAGTGAATGCCGAAACACATACGCACGGGGAAGTGAATGCCGAAACACATACACACGGTCAAGTGAATGCCGAAACCCATACACACGGGCAAGTGAATGCCGAAACACATACGCACGGGGAAGTGAATGCCGAATCCCATACACACTGTCAAGTGAATGCCGAAACCCATACACACGGTCAAGTGAATGCCGAAACACATACAATGTACACACGGTTTAATGAATGCCGAAACCCATACACACGGTCAAGTGAATGCCGAAACCCATACACACGGTTTAGTGAATGCCGAACCTCACACACACGGGCAAGAGAATGCCGAATCCCATACACACTGTCAAGTGAATGCCGAATCCCATACACACGGTTTAGTGAATGCCGAACCTCACACACACGGGCAAGTGAATGCCGAAACCCATACACACGGTCAAGTGAATGCCGAACCCCATACACACGGGCAAGTGATGGCCGAAACCCAATCACACGTGCAAGTGAATGCCGAAACACATACACACGGTCAAGTGAATGCCGAAACCCATGCACACGGTCAAGTGAATGCCGAAACCCATACACACGGGCAAGTGAATTCAGAAACCCATACACACGGTCAAGTGAATGCCGAAACCCATACACACGGGCAAGTGAATGCCGAAACCCATACACACGGGCAAGAGAATGCCGAATCCCATACACACTGTCAAATGAATGCCGAATCCCATACACACGGTTTAGTGAATGCCGAACCTCACACACACGGGCAAGTGAATGCCGAAACCCATACACACGGTCAAGTGAATGCCGAAACACATACACACGGGCAAGTGAATGCCGAAACCCATACACACGGGCAAGTGATGGCCGAAACCCACTCACACGTGCAAGTGAATGCCGAAACACATACACACGGTCAAGTGAATGCCGAAACCCATGCACACGGTCAAGTGAATGCCGAATCCCATACACACGGGCAAGTGAATGCCGAAACCCATGCACACGGTCAAGTGAATGCCGAATCCCATACACACGGTCAAGTGAATGCCGAAACCCATACACACGGGCAAGTGAATTCAGAAACCCATACACACGGTCAAGTGAATGCCGAAACCCATACACACGGGCAAGTGAATGCCGAAACCCACACACACGTGCAAGTGAATGCCGAAACACATACACACGGGCAAGTGAATGCCGAAACCCATACACACGGTCAAGTGAATGCCGAAACCCATACACACGGGCAAGAGAATGCCGAATCACATACACACTGTCAAATGAATGCCAAATCCCATACACACGGTTTAGTGAATGCCGAACCTCACACACACGGGCAAGTGAATGCCGAAATCCATACACACGGTCAAGTGAATGCCGAAACACATACACACGGGCAAGTGAATGCCGAAACCCATACACACGGGCAAGTGATGGCCGAAACCCACTCACACGTGCAAGTGAATGCCGAAACACATACACACGGTCAAGTGAATGCCGAAACCCATGCACACGGTCAAGTGAATGCCGAATCCCATACACACGGGCAAGTGAATGCCGAAACCCATACACACGGTCAAGTGAATGCCGAATCCCATACACACAGTCAAGTGAATGCCGAAACCCATACACACGGGCAAGTGAATTCAGAAACCCATACACACGGTCAAGTGAATGCCGAAACCCATACACACGGGCAAGTGAATGCCGAAACCCACACACACGTGCAAGTGAATGCCGAAACACATACACACGGGCAAGTGAATGCCGAAACCCATACACACGGTCAAGTGAATGCCGAAACCCATACACACGGTCAAGTGAATGCCGAAACACATACACACGGGCAAGTGAATGCAGAAACCCATACACACGGTCAAGTGAATGCCGAAACCCATTCACACGGGCAAGTGAATGCCGAAACCAATACACACAGTCAAGTGAATGTCGAAACTCAAACACACGTTCAAGTGAATGCCGAAACCCATACACACGGTCAAGTGAATGCCGAAACCCATACACACGGGCAAGTGAATGCCGAAACCCATACACACGGTCAAGTGAATGCCGAATCCCATACACACGGTCAAGTGAATGCCGAAACCCATACACACGGGCAAGTGAATTCAGAAACCCATACACACGGTCAAGTGAATGCCGAAACCCATACACACGGGAAGTGAATGCCGAAACCCACACACACGTGCAAGTGAATGCCGAAACCCATACACACGGGCAAGTGAATGCCGAAACCCATACACACGGGCAAGTGAATGCCGAAACCCATACACACGGTCAAGTGAATGCCGAAACACATACACACGGGCAAGTGAATGCCGAAACCCGTACGTCATGTAGGTGATGCATATAGGATTTTACGTCATGTAGGGGATGGAATGATGAGTAATTTAGGACCTATAAATGCCATATGGGGTTGACAGCTATTCCTAGTAGTGTCACTAGGAAACAGTATATTCCCCTTTGACTTTAACAGTAGGGGAATAGTAAAGAATGTCACCCGAGTGTTGCCAAAAGCGGGAACTTATTGCATTTATTGATGTTGACAACATTGTTATACCCCCCCCCCCCCCCCCCCCCCCCCCCCCCCCCGCCAAAAAAAAAAAAAAAACAGTTCATAAAGAAATAAAACAACAAAAAATATACTCAACATATTTATTTTTCATTTTTGTTAACACTGATTGATACGAAAAATACAGAGTTCTAATATATACGTCATTCATAGTCATATTTGATAGTGCCACTAACAGCAATGTCAGATATAGACAAATGACAGCCATATCTGATATAAACAACTGACAGCCTTATCTGATACACACTGTACTGACAGCCATATCTTATACACATTGTCGACTGACAGCAATTTACTGACGGCTATATCTTATACACACTGTCAACTAACGGCCATATTTTATTCACACTGTCAACTGACAGCCATATCTCATACACACTGTACTGACAGACATAATTTATGCACATTTTCAACTTTCAGCTATATCTGATACGCACTGTCAACTGACACCCACTTCTTATACACTTTGTCACAGTCATATCTAATACACAATGTCAACTGAAATCCATATCTGATGCACTGTCAACTGACAGCCACATGTTATATAGTCAACTGACAGCCATATCTGATACACACCGTCAACCGAGAGCCACATGTGGTAAAGTCAACTGACAGCCATATCCTATACACACTGTACTGACAGCCATATCTACTACACACTATCAACTGACAGCCATATCTACTACACACTATCAACTGACAGCCATATCTGCTACACACTGTCAACTGACAGCCATATCTGAAATAGTCAACTGACAACAATACATTAGTTGACAGCCATATCTAATACAACCTTTCAACTGGCAGCTATATCTGATACACTGTCAACTGAAAGCCACATCTGATATAGTCAACTGACAGCCATACCTTATACACACTGTCAACTGACACCCACATCTTTTACACACTTTACTGACACAGTATCTGATAAACACTGTCAACTGACAGCCATATCCGATACACACTGTCAACTGACAGCCATATCCGATACACACTGTCAACTGACAGCCATATCCGATACACACTGTCAACTGACGGACATATCTGCTACACACTATCAACTGACAGCCACATCTCATACACACTGTCAACTTACAGCCATATCAGAAATAGTCAACTGACATTGATACATTATATAGTCAACTGACAGCCATATTTAATACACACTTTCAACTGACAGCAATATCTGATACACTGTCAACTGACAGGCACATGTGATATAGTCAACTGACACTCATATCTTATACTGTCAACTGACACTCATATCTTATACACACTTTACTTACACAATATCTGATTCACATTGTAAAATGACAGCTATATCCGATAGACATTGTCAACTGACAGCCACATCTGATACACTGTCAACTGACAGCCACATCTGATAGTCAACTGACATCCATATATATATATATATATATCTTATACACACTGTTAACTGACAGCCACTTGTGATATAGTCAACTGACAGCCATACCTTATACACACTGTACTGAGAGCCATATCTTATACACTCTTTACTGACATAGTATCTGATACACACTGTCAACTGACAGCCATATCTGATATAGGCAACTGACAGTCATATCTGATACACACTTTATTGACACAGTATCTGATACCGCTGTCAACTTACAGGCACATGTGATATAGTCAACTGACAGCCATATCTGATACACACTTTACTGACAGCCATATTTAATACACACTTTCAACTGACAGCAATATCTGATAGACACTTTACTGATTCAGTATCCGATACACACTGTCACTGTCACATCGGATACACAATGCAACTGACAGTCATATCGTATACACACTACTGACAGCCATATCTGATACACACTATCAACTGACAGCCATATCTAATACACACTGTCAACTGACACCTACATCTTATACTAACACAGTATCTGTTACACATTGTAAACTGACAGCCATATGCAATACACATTGTCAACTGACAGCCATACCTTATACACACTTTATTGACAGCCATACTTGATATACACTTTACCGAAAGCCATATCTGATACACATTGTCAACTGATCATGACAGCCATATCTTATACAAACCTTACTGACAGCTATATCTGATACACACTGTCAACTGACAGCCATATCCGATACGCATTGTCAACTTACAGCCATATCCGATACACACTATCAACCGACAGCCATATATGATACACAATGTCAACTGACAGCCATAATCGATACACACAGTCAACTGACAGCCATATCTGATACGCATTGTCAACTGACAGCCAAATCTGATACACACTATCAACCGACAGCCATATCTGATACACATTGTCAACTGACAGCCACATCTGATAGCCAGCTGACAGCCATATCTGATACACACTGTACTGACACCTACATCTTATATACACTGTAAACTGACAGCCATATCCGATACACACTATCAACTGACAGCCATATCTGATACACATTGTCAACTGACAACCATATCTGATACACACAGTCAACTGATAGTCACATCTGATATACAGTCAACCGACAACCATATTGGATACACACAATCAATAGGCAGCAATATCATATAGTCTCACTAACAGCCTGATCTGATACAAGCAAATTCTTCTTGGCTGTCTTCTTATATTACAGTTCCAGATGAGGTCCTTAGTTTGTTTCCAGGTTCTGCCATGCAACACTGGTTCTTTTCGGAGGACCTCTTAACAATTAGCCTTCCCTCGTAACATTTTCAGCAAAAGATTTTCCCTATAGTTGCTGTTGTACTACAGCCTTTTCCTGAATTGTCCATGACCTTCTGACAAAGGACTTGCGCTGTAGCCTTGCCCTCCATATTAAGCCTGTGAGAGAGATTAGAATTATCATTAATCTCAAAGCGATGGTAACCTGCTAAATCATTATTTCATATCAGTGTCAAAGTACATATAGGTCTCACTGATCTAATTTCAATCCAGCACACTCATTATATGACTATTCTTCTTAAAACATTTATGCGAAAACTCATCACCTTTCAGAAGATGAACATCAATATCAAAACAAAGAATTACAGATATCAGTCACCTGACACCCAAATTAGGAGTGTCATCCAGTATTTTTTAACGTCTTGTTACTTAAAATAAGAAGAACTTAACCATTCTTATTCTGTAAAGCACTCAAAAGACTTTGCTTGTATTGGATGTCTGGCTGCTATAAAATCTTTGAACTGCATTTAGAAATCAATATGAAAATGTTTCCTTGGTTTTTCTTAATTCTGTAACCACACAGAAAAATTAAGCACTCTTAGTAAACTCTAAGACAAAATATGAAAATCCAAGAACATTTCAAGGACTTTTGAGAGTTAATGAAAATACCTGGACTTTTCAAGCACTGATTTGAAATTTAAGCAATTTTTATGGTCTGTACATGAACCATGATATAAAGCCTCATACAAAGTTTTATCAAACTTGGTTGATTTTTATAAGTTATTATGTTCACAATTAAAGTCTAATAATAATATAATTACAAAGGGAATTAACTACGAGTTCTGTATAATAATTCCCATTTTTGAACTCCTCCGAGACCTGATTGATATTGTATGTATTATTGTGATAATATGTTATTAATTGTGAGAGGAAGCACTCTTACGTGGTCTGCTACACACGTGTTTCTTCTCCGGTTGTGTGTATACAAAGTTTTACTTCCGGTATTGCGCATCGGAAATCTTTATAATTTTACACGCAAGAAAATCTTATCCTCTGGTTTGTTAATCTGTCAGAACTAAAATTTACTATATTCGTGATTTTGTAAGCCCTTTACATCGTTTTTATTAGAACATAAGTAACATTTTCTATGTCTCGTAGTCCCGCGATTTACGATCCTTTCGATCCTCTCGGACTTTTTCATACTGCGTAGCGATGTAAACAAATGGTGGCCCAGTTGTGTTTTCCCCTGGGACACAACAAATTTTCGATAGGGTAAGGAACATCCAATCATTTTGAATCAAACCAAAATTCTAGTATGTATATTGAAATCTCGGATAAACGTTCACTTTCAAAAATTCTGCGTTACTGTAAAGACCACGTAGGTTGCTGCTTTGAAAGTCGGCAGCTTCAAAACTATTTTTAAAAGGTTACAGTAACGATATGTTTTAGACCCGGAAAATCATTTGTAACATCATCATGGCAGAAATTATTAATATCAGGAATTTTCTAAATATACCAAACGATGTTGTTCTCAGCGAGGAAACACTTTCAAGACTTCGGGACATTGTTAAAAGTTCTACATCTTTAGGCCATGCATTGTTTTGTATTCGCCTGGACTGTGCCGCATTTTGTGATGGGTGTTATTTCTGTGACAACTCAAAAAACACAGCGTAAATTTTGGACATCACCTTATTACTCTCGCTAAAACAAGAATTTCGGCATTTTGGACTTTAATACAAAACAAGATATCTTTGGATTCATCATCATTTTGGACTTCAGCTAAAACAATCAACATTTTTATAATTTATCAAAATGGAGTCAATGGACACAGATATGAAAAAGGTAGAGACATGGGCTATTCACAAAAAGATCACCATGGAGTCTCTAAAAATATTATTTGGCCTTGGCTTCCAATCTATGGAAGCGCTTTCCTGCCTAAGTCCAGAAGACTTGTCCAAAGTTAAAATACCTGTAGGACAGGCAAAGCTCATAATTAAGGCCGTGAAGCAGACCTTCATCTCGGAACAAGCCCGGCAACCCGAAAAACAAACGGCAAACCAGGAAGAGGACAACGACCAAGATCATAACAGTGGTCATGAGGACCTTTCCCAGGATCAGGACATTCTCGTGAGGGAAGTCCTGTCAAACCTCCAAAGAGCACAAGGACAGCAGGGAGGTGGACCACTAAGACAAGAGACACCAGCACAGATATTGCAAGGTGGGTACTCATGGCAAGATCCCCAGGTCCACCTAAAATCTCTCAATCAGACTCGTGATGGTGGGTGTTTGGACATCACTGATTTTGTAAATGGGGGGTTGCAGACTGAGAAGGTTGTGTCTGAAAATGATGATTTTCAATTTGTATATAAAACTGGACCACTTAAACCCAAACTTGAAAATATATCTCTGACTCAGTGGTCCAATGCAAATTTGGCAATTTTGTATAAATTAGTCCAGGATGGTATTTTACCCAAAGATAATGTATTTGACTATCTGTCACACACATCCAGAATCTATCGTTTGATATCATCGCATGAGATGGTGTCTGTCTTTCTGTACGATAGGGAGTATAGGCGCCTTCAACATGCACACAAATTCCGTTGGGGCACTGCTGTGTCCCACCTATCAGATGAGTTTTTACGACTCAGACATTCTCAGCCTTCTCAGTCAGCAACACAGAAGAAAAAATTTTCTTCTAATTCAAGCTCAGCAAAATTTGCTAATTTTACTCCCCAGGGAAAGGAGATCTGCAAAAAATTTAATTCAAAAGGGGGTTGTCTGAGCCAATCATGCAAATATGAACATGTTTGTTCTATGCCAGGCTGCTTTGCTGCGCATGAAAGGGGTAGCCATGCTTCAAAAAACTAGTTAAAGTTAAGCCCTCACCAAGTTTGAACTTCGCAGCCTGGGAAAATGAATTAAAAAATGATGTAGACAAGAATTATATCCTAAATGGAATTAAAAATGGTTTTGACATAATTGATCCTTCATCAAACCCTACCCCTGTACTTTTAAGAAACCACCCCTCTGCAAGAATTTCAGGTCCACTATATCAGAAAGCAACAGACCAAATTTTGACAGAGATTGAAAATGGGAACTATGTTGAAGTCCCTAACCCACCAAAGGTCATAAGCCCTTTGGGGGTCATACCAAAACCTGATGGGGGTGTCAGGTTGATACATGACTGTAGTAGACCTGAAGGATCAGCAGTAAATGATTATGTTACTGACATTCCCAAGCACAAGTTTAGTACTGTTGATTCTGCTGCAAGACTGGTCTCACCAGACTGTTATATGGCAAAAGTAGACCTTAAAAGTGCTTACCGGGTAGTCCCAATTAGTCAAAAAAGTCAGATGGTAACTGGCATTCATTGGGAATTTAAAGATAGTACTCGTTACTTTATAGATACAAAATTACCATTTGGCTCTCGTTTAGCACCTAGTATCTTTCATAGACTTTCCCAGGCTGTGATTCGTATCATGAACCGTAAGGGTTTTCGTAACATAGTAGCATACTTGGACGACTTCTTTATCTGTGAATTATCTAAGGAACAATGCATGTATACCTTGAATACCTTATTATACCTCTTACGAAGGTTGGGATTCATGATTAGCTGGAACAAAGTTGTCGATCCATCCCGCACTTTAACTTTTCTGGGTATTGAGATAGATTCCCATGAAATGCATCTAAGGCTTCCTAATGAGAAGCTTTAAGCACTTAAGTCAGATCTGGACATTTTCAGTTCTCGTCGTCGTGCAACCAAAAAGCAACTGCAATCTTTAGTAGGCAAATTAAACTGGGCATCATCAGTAGTGTATGGCGGGAGAGTTTTCCTTCGCAGACTGATAAATGCTATCTGCACCCTCAAAAAAGATTCTCATAAACTCCGGTTTAATGCAGACGTCCTCCGGGACTTAGCTTGGTGGCATACCTTCCTTCAAACCTTTAACGGTAAATCCCTCCTATTAAACAAAGTCCCTGTTACGAATATATACACAGATGCTTGTAATGAAGGGGCAGGGGGACATTGGGGCAATGACTGGTTTTATTCCAACTGGTCATCTGACATCCCTGGTGCTAAACAAATGCACATAAATGAGAAGGAAGTTTTAGCTGTATGCCTTGCAGCACATTACTGGGCTCCGGCCTGGGCTAATAAGCGGATTATTGTCTATTCGGACAATATGGTCACTGTATCAAGCATAAATAAATGCACGTCTCGAAATCCTATTGTTATGCGGTTTCTCAGATATCTTTTCTGGCTATCGGCCACACATAATTTCCATTTGTCATCCAGACATATAAAGGGGAAACATAATTGTTTAGCAGATTGTGTGTCACGATTACATGAACAGAAAGCGTTTCACACATTTTTATCATTACTCCAACCTCCAGTCCCTATTTTCTCTTGGTTATACCATATGTCTATCAAGTCTCTTTCCCTTCTTTTATCTAGGCACGACTTTAAATACCAAGAGGCTGGATGAGCAAGTATCCCTCTTAAGGGCTAACGCCTTGGCTTCTTCTACAAGACGCCCATACTGTACCTATCTAGATACATATCTCAAGTTTTGTGGGGACCATGCTATAAAACCAGTGCCTATTTCTACTGCGGATTTAGGACGGTACATTGCCTTCCTATCATTCCGCCTACAATTCTCCTCAATAAGGAATTACCTGTCAGCTGTAAGACTTCTACATCTGGAAGTTGGCTTAAACAACCCTATTGACAATTATTTCACCAACAGTCTCTTAAGAGGAGCTCGTAGAGTCCTGGGTGACTCTACTTGTCCAAAACTTCCTATAACACCAAACATACTATTACAAATTTTATCACAACTGGACCTTCATGCACCACGTGATATATGTTTCTGGGCGGCTTGTTTGGTAGCCTTTTTCTCCTTCTTTAGGAAGTCTAACTTACTCGCTCCTTCTTTAAAGGAATTTAGTCCCGAGAAACACTTGAGTCGTCATAATGTACTATTCAGCTCAAAGGGGGTAGTCCTTCATGTCAATTGGTCAAAAACTATACAGTTTCGAGAAAGAACACTCTCTGTCCCACTACCATTAATCATGTCTTCCCCCCTTTGCCCAACACAAGCTATCCTGCTTTTATTCAGGCTTTGTCCCACCCAGGATAAGATGATACCTGTTTTTATGTTTTCAACCCCAGGGGGTCCTAGGCTGCTAAATTACAACACATTTCTCTCCCGCCTACATCAATGCCTTAGGAACATAGGAATAGACCATACTAAGTATTCAGGCCATAGCTTTAGACGCGGGGGTGCATCCTTTGCGCTTGAATGTGGACTACCCTCAGAACTTATTCAGGCGCAAGGTGATTGGAGAAGTGATGCATATAAAAACTACATAGATCCTTCCTTGGCACATCGTCAGCGTCTCAGTAATTCCCTTGGGGAGGCTATTAAAAGAAAATTTTAAGGAAAATCAAGTATCTATGTCCTGAATCTTGCCATGAATACCTACACTTGATATATACATATGCATGTGCTATATATGAACAGTGAACTGTAAAATGTATATTGGACAGTGACTATATACTTTTCATATTGGACGGTGACATGTGGTGTTACTTGTGTGTATATTCTATGGACATTATGTGAAAGTACATGTATCTGATACCTGTGGATTATAACCATACGTGCTGAGGACCCAACTTAGGGTTGCCTCAAAGGAACATTGAACCCTTATATGTTGGATATATGCAGTGGACTTTATCAGGAATAATCTCGTACTCCTGTGCAGTGTGTCATTATATAGACAATGGGCCTGCATTTGATCATGGAACGAGATCCCAGCACTTTTCACCGAACATATTTCTCAATATTTTATTTTCATCTGTATTTATGACACTTTTTATCTAGTCACTACATAATTATAACTACACTACACAGGTTTGGGTGTTTGGACAATTAACTACATGGTTTATTACATGTTTTTCCTCTAAATGTATCTGTATTAATTATGAATATGTTACGTATTCCTTTATGCAATATTATGTAATCTTAGTCAGATTATGTAATGACAGATAATTTACGCAATATTACGTAACAATGACAATACAGTAATAAACCTTAGCTATCACCCAAACCTGATGGTCTTTCTAGTTTTAATTCATTTACAACATTAGTGGGAAGCAGAAAGTTTGTACAAGAAACTTTCTACTTGCATCTGCCTGACGATTGAACTATTAATGTATGTATTATTGTGATAATATGTTATTAATTGTGAGAGGAAGCACTCTTACGTGGTCTGCTACACACGTGTTTCTTCTCCGGTTGTGTGTATACAAAGTTTTACTTCCGGTATTGCGCATCGGAAATCTTTATAATTTTACACGCAAGAAAATCTTATCCTCTGGTTTGTTAATCTGTCAGAACTAAAATTTACTATATTCGTGATTTTGTAAGCCCTTTACATCGTTTTTATTAGAACATAAGTAACATTTTCTATGTCTCGTAGTCCCGCGATTTACGATCCTTTCGATCCTCTCGGACTTTTTCATACTGCGTAGCGATGTAAACAAATGGTGGCCCAGTTGTGTTTTCCCCTGGGACACAACAAATTTTCGATAGGGTAAGGAACATCCAATCATTTTGAATCAAACCAAAATTCTAGTATGTATATTGAAATCTCGGATAAACGTTCACTTTCAAAAATTCTGCGTTACTGTAAAGACCACGTAGGTTGCTGCTTTGAAAGTCGGCAGCTTCAAAACTCTACCTCTCCCACCCACCCTTTATTATAATTCTCTTATGTTAGAAAATGTCAGTTATTTGTATCTGTAGAGTAGGTTAATGTGTGTTATGTAGAAGTAGACTTTGTGATTGTATCAGTAGTTTAGAGAGTCAAGCTAGGGTTCCTTTGTCCAGGACAATTAACTACATGGTTTATTACATGTTTTTCCTCTAAATGTATCTGTATTAATTATGAATATGTTACGTATTCCTTTATGCAATATTATGTAATCTTAGTCAGATTATGTAATGACAGATAATTTACGCAATATTACGTAACAATGACAATACAGTAATAAACCTTAGCTATCACCCAAACCTGATGGTCTTTCTAGTTTTAATTCATTTACAACATTAGTGGGAAGCAGAAAGTTTGTACAAGAAACTTTCTACTTGCATCTGCCTGACGATTGAACTATTAATAGGCTACATACAAAGGGATGACTCACGATGACAGACAAAAGACTACTTTATTGGTCAGTAATAGACGGATTGAAACATCCATGATGCCTTCTAAGTAAACCATACTGGCTTTCAGATACAGGTTTTATGTAATTAGATATTTACTCAACAATGTCTTTTCCCTATATGAATATAGGTTCACTTTATGTAAGTAAACTTGTCTAAATTACTTACACTAATTTTGAAGAAGTCAACTGGACAAATCAAACTGGAACACTGACAAGCTAGCAAGGGCATGTCTTGTGACAATCTAGTGACCTTGACCTTTAACCCAGTAACCTTCACCAAGAATCAGTTGACTTCTTGTAAAATTACGATCAACTCTGCATATATATCTAACATGTTCTGCAGACATTAACTTTCAGTGATGGCACAATATTCAGATTCTTAGTTCAGCTGAACCTCTTTTTCTCGAAGTTATGAAAAACTTAAATTTGAGATATAACCAGAGCATTCAAGGATACCAAGTATATTTTATATTAGTTTACAGTCCTGTTACCGTGTATATTTTGTATCAGTTTACAGTCAGAATTGAAATTACTTGTGTAAGTCTTCGAGTTATCAGAATTTGAGACAACAAGATTTTACTGTAATAATACTGATATCATATATTACGATAATTTACACTCACCTTGTTGTAAAGTGACATAGGTGGCCATCAACACATTTCATGTTTTGCTTGGAATGTTTGCCATACATCACCAGGTTTACCAGTCTCCCAATTATTCATTTTCTTCGGTTGCATCCACACTTCAGAAAAAAGGAAAATAAATACAAATGTGCATATACAATCAGAGATGTATATGTGCTTGGTCAATGAAAATTGAAAAACAAATCTGTAATTACTCTAAGACTGTAAGTCAGGTCCTTTTCATTTCTGCATAAACATTCAAGTTACAATGCCATTTAAAGAAAACAAAAAAGGTGGATTTAATTTTAACAGGGATTTCCCTTGAGATACACCAAATTATGTTAATAACAGGGATTAATTACAAAGGAAATATTTTGCTTTTTGAAACATTTTTCAAATTACAGGGATATGCATTTAACAGATGGGCATTTAACAAGCTATTGGATACGTTGTGATGAAATACTCACCAGAACTGTTTCCTTCAGTCAAAAAAAACCCCGACTAAATCCAGAGCTTCTTTGCTATTCCCTTCTGTCCCATTTTTCTTTTGAAATCATAGATTCATGGTAAGGGAGAAGGAGGTCGCCATGCCGCCTTTAATTGATTGTTTTTACACCTCGCCCTATAAAGAATAATAAATTTTCTTACTTTGTATATATATATGGTTTTGTACATATTGTTAGGTAAAAGCGACAGTATTGCTCAATAAAAAGATACTTGATTTGAATAAACATATCCATTTGAGTTGGTTATATATATACATGTATTGCTAAAGAAATAAATGATCAATGAAGTGATTCTAATACATACGAATGATCACAACACATCACACAGACAGAACACAAAATATAGAGCTATAATTACACTACAACCAATATGCCCTTGTCAATCGAACACAGAAGGTCCTATAAGTAAGAAACTATTTTCAGATTTCAGTATTCAATCCAAGTAAGATACAAGAGTACCATAGGACGGAACAATATATACCTATAAAATGCCATATAGTGTTCTATTGAATTAATATAGAAAAAGTGACTTTTACATAGCTAGCTGGCATACTATAAATCTCACTTTAACTACAAAGTCAATGTGTAGGAGATCTTAAGACTGTGACAAGATTTGAACACTCAAAATAAATAAAAAAGAATAACTTCTGCCAAAAAAAAAAAGTTAAATCAAAATTCTTTTTAGACACACAACTTCATATCCTGGTTATAAGCCTACCAACTTTCAAAGAAGTAAATTGAAAAATGTAAGAGGAGACAGGCATCTAAGGCATGATAAAGGGCTTATTTCCGGAGAATTAGTTGTTTAGCAATAAAACAAAATTGCTCACTTTTTGCCCCGACCCAAACATTTGTAGCGTTTTGAATCTCCATGACCTAGGAATGCTAGTCAAATATGAGTGATATCTATTGCTTTTTAATTAGTTCCTTCTGACCAGACCAGGTGATATTGTATTTGTACATACTGAATGTATATAAATTAATAAAAGGTGCCTTTAATTAGAACTAATTATTTTACCTTTGTCTGCATAAATTTCTTTCTGAAATCATGGAGTATCCATTTTTCTTTGAAGCCATTCTCTGGCAACGCGTCCGCAATCTCTTCATGCTACAATTTTAAAAAGATTAATTATTACATAATCTCTCAAGACTTTTTGCTAAGTTTGTGGACATAAACTTTTAATACCTCAAAATAAATCAAAGGGTCAAAGGCCCTGAGAAATGTCAAGGTCTGAGGTCATATAACAAGAAATTTAATACCGGGTATTGGACTTTACAGTCAGACAGCTACATTTGTAGATGAAATGTCTTAATCTGGTTATTCCTATTCTATATATATATTCAAGAAAACATGTATTTATCTGCTGTCAACTTTCCAATAGCTGAGTATAGTTCTTTCCTTATTTCTTTAATGTTTGTGGAAGATTATTAATATACTTTGTAATCAGAAAAGCTGCTTGTAAACTTTGAATAAAACAACTGAAGGACAAATCGGTCTACTTACAGTAACATGTACAACCAGAGATAAAATCCAAGATGTACACAGCCTAAGTGGTTTTTTTTTTATCTATACTATAAAATGTTAATTAGGCCTAGCAAATATGTATTTTTTTACCCTTAGTAACATTGAAAATGCTAATATTTTACCGCCGATAGAAACCTGCAGTCATGCTGTCGGTCACGCTGTCCAACGAGACATATATATATATAGCCCGAATTTTCTCTGGCCCTGTCACCATATCTGGTGTAGGGCCAGAACGCACTACTATATCATGAAAACGTGGAATTATCTGTCACCGTTTGGTGTCGCTAAATATTTGATGCAAATACAATAAAATCGGGTTTGACATAACACCTACCTTACATATATGGATAAATGATCATGAGATATTTATTTACCCCAGAACACCCATTTAGTCCAATCTAGGTGTTTTATTCCGTCCGTATAAACCCTCGCTTTACGCTAGTCAAAATTTCATACTAGACTCGACGCCATATTGCTAACTATGTAGGTCGCAGGCGTCCTAATTAAGTAATTACCCTAATCACTGCGCGATGGAACAAAAAGGAAAATATACAACATTTATTTTTATATATTTTACCCCTTATAATTTATAAATAATGATTTTTTTTAATAAATATAACAAGTTTTTGGAAATAATAACCTTAGTTTTCTTAATTTAAACTATGCAAAAGAAAAACACCATCATATGTGGTCTTTTCGGTCCATTGCGTTCCGATTCGGGTGGTTCGTCGTACCGTTGCTTACAAAATGGCGGGTCAACAGTACAAAATTTTGTTCTGTCATCTTAAGGTTGGACAAAGGAGCATGTCTAGTCTTACATTAAAAATAGCCAGAAATACTTATATATCAAGTCTTGATATATAGATATTGCTGGCTATTTTCTATTATAAGACTAGACATGCCCTGCCCCCTGTGGTTGAACTAACAATTTAAACAACACTTTGAACATTGACTCGTCTAAAAAAACAGATGATCTTCATGATGAGTCAAACTACACTATTCGCTTTATTTGCCATTAGGTTATACTGGTTGTGAGTTGGCTCAGCGCGCAAGTACAAAAGAACATTAGGGATAGCAAGGCAAACATTTTCAACAATATCGTATAATTATTTGGAAACGCTTATTAGCGAGAGCAAGCATCTACATTCTTCATTTGCTTGTTCTGTGTTTGACTCGCACCTTCAACATGACATGGTAATCATTAATGTCATAAGATTATATTCTTAAAGTCGGGTAGGCCTATCCGCCGAATCTATTCCCGTCAACAGGTCAAGTCCTGCGATCTTTCAATAATTTCTATTCCTGTCTCGCACAACATTTCATTATACTGACACAATCTTCAATATGATAGGTAAATTAATTTAGGCAACAGGACCCACATAAAAATACTTTGTATAAATATAAAAGTAGGCCCCGAGTACAGCTACACTTAGTACTGTAGGCTGTAGCCTATAGCCAAGAGGAGATCGAGACAAAGATGGCGGATCTAGATTTACCTAATTTAATAGATAATATTATGAGATTCTAATGATGTATGCGATAAAAATCAAACTGGGTAATCCTGAATATTCACTTGATAACATAGCTCAAATATTTTATACAATATACAACGACTGGTGTTTATAAAATCGTTACTTACTCTGTGCCTGAAAAGTCACCTTCCTCCTGTATGTGCTTCCGGTTGAAAACGAGCATGCGCATTGGTTGACGTGTGTGTGTTGAAAAACCGCGCGATGCAAAAATTTTCACACAACTGCAACACACATTACACGAAAATCCTGCCAACTGAAACATGTCACAATTTTCACATATATGATAAAAAACATCATTTTAGACCGGAAAAAAAAGAATGTCAAGTGAATGCCGGAAAATCGGCATTCACTTGCTCAAGTGCATTCAGTTGTTGGTGCGTAAGCGTGTGTGTGCATTCAGTTGGCAGGATTTACAAACACACACACACACCCACACACACCCTCACACACACACACACACACACACCCTCACACACACACACACACACACACACACACACACACCCTCACACACACACACCACACACACACACACACACACCCACACACACACACACCCACACACACACACACACACCTTTTATATTTTAATTGTGGAACTCGTTATCTGAATATTCTTCTTACTAAATTAAGACATAATTGCAGTGCATTAAATAATGATCTATATCGTGTAAATTTAACTGATTCACCATCATGTGCCTGTGGTTATCCATGTGAAACTCGTATCATTTTTTATTAGAATGTCCTACATGTATGTATAATAATATAAGGAACGATATGTTAATAAAGTTGAATCATTACAACTGGATACTCTTCTGTATGGGCATTTCTATTTGAAACCGGAACATAACAAAATTATTTTTTAAAGTGTCCAAGAATTCATTCATGCTAGTAACAGATTTTAAATATATCCCTGCAGAATAGGTGAGACTATGAGACTATTTTAAATACATTATATCATACAAATACTCTTAGTATTCCATCTCCTATATTCCTGTCTTTCTATTAATTCCCTATACCCAATTCTACCACTACCCTTTCTGGAACGTTACGAATTGATATTTATGTATAAAATGTCCTCTAATATTTTCATATGTTCTGTAAATATTTTTCTGCCTGGCACAATGAAACGTTTCCTAGCAGGAGCTTGGTTATCAAAAGGAGAACGATTAAGGAATGAGCATAAAAGGACAATGATAAGGTGAAGGAGCGTGCATATGTAGATAGTTTGTTCCAGGCAGATATTATGTTATTGTGTGTTTGGTTTGGTTTGTTTTTGTTTAACGTCCTATTAACAGCCAGGGTCATTTAAGGACGTGGCAGGTTTTGTAGGTGGAGGAAAGCCGGAGTACCCTGAGAAAAACCACCGGCCTACGGTCAGCACCTGCCCCACGTAGGTTTCGAACTCGCAACCTAGAGGTGGAGGGCTAGTGTTAAAGTGTCGGGACACCTTAACCACTCGGCCACCGCGACCCCTGTTATTGTGTGTAAATCAAATATTTGTGTTAGACATAAATTAATTATTATATAATTATCTGTCTTCCTTTCACTTTCCAACTTTAGTCTTCCTTTTCTAATTTGTCAATCGTAAAATTAATGTAAATGTCCATTGTTTGTGTTACATTGTTGCAATAATGTTTGGAGGAGAGGGCTTTATAAGTTGTATAACTTGTGCCCAATCCTCATGCTTATATTTGAAGCAATAAGAATATGTTTAATTAAAAAAATCAGACAAGGAAAGCACGAAAACAAATAACAACAACGATGAGGATGTACAAGTCGGCTGTGGCTGAATACCATAGAAATTAAAACTGTAAGATTCTGACGGCGAAAATAAATATGAATGATAGTGGTTCTTCAGAACATTTAGTGAACATTAGAGGTATTCTTATCTTATCGGTAATCTTATTTCAGCAGTAATCTTACTTTAGCGGTAATTTCATTTTAGCGGTAATGTTATTTCAGCAGTAATCTAATTTCAGCAGTAATCTAATTTTAATTTTAGCGGTAATCTAATTTTACAGGTAATGTTATTTCAGCAGTAATCTAATTTTACAGGTAATCTTATTTCAGCAGTAATCTAATTTCAGCAGTAATCTAATTTTACAGGTAATCTTATTTCAGCAGTAATCTAATTTTAGCGGTAATTTCATTTTAGCGGTAATCTGATTTCAGCAGTAATCTAATTTCAGCAGTAATCTAATTTTAGCGGTAATCTTATTCCAGCAGTAATCTAATTTTAGCGGTAATCTTATTTCAGTAGTAATCTAATTTTAGCAGTAATTTTATTTCAGCAGTGATCTAATTTTAGTGGTAATCTTATTTCAGCAGTAATCTAATTTTAGCGGTAATCTTATTTCAGTGGTAATCTTGATTAATTTAGCCGTATCCTTATTTTAGAGGGCAATCTAATTTTAGCGATTTTTGCGTTGATAGCCTTCCGCTAAATTATGATTGCGTTAATTGCAATTACCTTTTAATGATCAGTAATGTATATTCGATATTCCGTGTAAATATTCACGATGTCATGTGACATTCAGAAACACGCAAACCAGGACATATGCCTTCCCTCTCCCTACGACAATGTATGTAGCCATTGTTGACCATGGACTGGGAGCTGGTTCGGCGTTGGTATCACAGGGACATGAGAACCTTCCCTAGTGTGTATCACAGGGACCTGATAATTTGTTACAGTCTACATGTATTTTGACCTTCCCTAGTGTGTGTTGCACATTTTCAAAAGTTTTGGGGAGCAAGATGAAAATTCGGGAAAATGACACACTCTCTCAAGCGAATATGGGAGTTCATGCCTAGACGGTCCGCGTGCTTAGGTTTAATTTTTGAATTTTGGCGCGCAATGCATATGAAGTTACTTAGGCACTTAATATATGATGTCAGTTTCCTTAATCCTTATATTTTTTATCGTCTGACAATTTACAATATATACGACAACAACAAAAAGGCATCAAGCTTTGAAACAAAATATAAATCTGAAATTATTTTTAACCAATCATAGTTCACCACATCATTCCCGGGACTACAAGATGGCGACTTCCATGAAGGTAAAACCGGCTTTCTTTTCCTCTGTCAAAAAAACCTGATCATGCTATCGATATGAGTTTTGAATGTGTTAAATGTCCTTCTGTGACAACTGAAAATACATTGCACTGACAGAAATGTACAAGAAGGCCAGTTAATTAATTGATACAGATTACTGTTTACCTTTCCATCTCGTTTTTTTTGCCACGCGTCGCTCAGTGAGTCAGTCCCGACGTAGGCAAATTTCGATTGTATATTTACTTACTGCCTTTTGGATGTGTGATCTTTATGTGACTGAAATAAATAAAAGTCATTGTAGACTAAGTTTGAGAGGTATGTAGCTTATTCTATGTCGAATGAAAAAACCCGTATTGTTTTGTTGCCAAAGTCGATCAGACACTCCGATCACTGATGTAGACAATGTGACAGTGTGTAAATAAAACGTTATGATGTTTTTGTTAAATCGAGAAGCTTCATGACCATATAAGATATGTAGGGAAATTGTCTACTCCTATTTCTATAGTAGGATATGTCCTGTTTTCATTCCACCTCCTTATATTAAACAAGGAAGTTTATCATATTACATCACCATTTAAAATAAGTTTTTCCGCACAATCTAATTCTGCTATATAATCTTATCATTAAGATGTTTTTTTCAAAGAATTTTCCGGAATTTGTTGATAGGCAGGCTTTAACCAAAGTTTATATGGTGAAAGATATTGGTTTTAAGTTCATTTTCATAATAATTCAATTTATTTCCGTTGCTGTTTACATGAAAAATTTAGAAGTTATTTACTGCATGAAACTTTCGCAACATCATTTTTATGATATTTTGGTAAGTGTATGAATAATGACAGTGCCATGGGTAATCTAATTTTGTTGCTAATTTTAATTTCTTCCAACATACAAGGTATTTTTACATGGGGAATTTCTATATATCTTTATCAACACCCAAAACATCAATAAAATACAACCATGGATGAAGCCAAGGTGAGTGATTAGAAAAAAATCGAAAATGCAAAGAAATCATTGTCAAAGTAAATTTTGCGGAAAGGCTTTTAACCTGTAAGTGTACTTTCTAACTTTTACTATTAAATTCAATCATTTATAACATTTTAGATGTTGAATATTAATGATGGTTGCCATTGTAGATGCGAATGTCATGCTACTGTACATGCAATACATATATATGGTAATTATGCCCAATAGATATGAAACTACAAGTTTTAATGTTGTATAGGTCAGGCTCTGTTAGTATTAAAAAATAATGTTCTGTGAGAGTCAACAATGCAACTAGAATATTATAGAAAGGAGCAAGTTTTGAAAAATATTGTACCTGCCAGACAGACCCAAACTCGAAATTTATACAAGGTAAGGGGACACCTGACCACTTGACATAATATTGTAGGATGAACTAAACATATGTATGCTGATTTATTCATTTAAGAGGGATTGTGCTGGATGAAAATATCACGGGAAAATTTCACAATTTTGATTTTTGAAGAATATTGCTTGGATTTTCCTCTTCAGTACATTTCATACTAATACATGGTACAGTGTCAATGGAGAGAAAATTTAAGTATGCAGCAATGTGTTTTCTGGTGATAAAATATGTAAAGTATAAATTGCCAATAAGACAATGAGAGTTATGAAAAATACTGCTTATAATCACCATAAATCCTGTAATTGACATAGGAAACCAACGAACTGGAACTCCATAAAGTATGGGGCCGCGGTGGCCGAGTGGTTAAGGTGTCCCGACACTTTATCACTAGCCCTCCACCTCTTGGTTGCGAGTTCGAAACCTACGTGGGGCAGTTGCCAGGTACTGACTGTAGGCCGGTGGTTTTTCTCCGGGTACTCCGGCTTTACTCCACCTCCGAAACCTGGCACGTCCTTAAATGACCCTGCCTGTTAATAGGACATTAAACAAAAACAAACCAAACAAACCAAATCCAAAAAGTAGTGGGCTTATTGTAGGACAATTAAACTGATGGATAAATACAGTATATATAACAGTGTAAATTGAGCTGCAATTTTAGTCCACGCTGAAAATGGCTCATAACAATATTGTGTTTCTTATCCACAGATGTTGCTGTTTCTAGGTGTAGTATTGCCCCTTTTGTTGTTAGCGAGAGAGAGTAATTCCAAGCCTATCACAGTTACTTTAAATGCCAAATGGAACTCAACACCTCTGCTACTGGAAGCTAGGTAGGTGAAAATATTAATATCTAATTTCGCAATAATTATATAACTATTTATTTATTTATTCTTTTTTTTTTGTAGTTAATTTTGCATTTTCTCGTATATGAAAAAAAAATCCAAGCAATATCATGCCTTCGTACCTGACATCACCGAACTCCCTCGGTAATAATTACTATTTACCTGACAACAACAATCTCCCTCATTACCTGACATCACTTATCTCCCTTGGTTCCTGACATCACTGATATCCCACAGTACCTGACATCACTTACCTCCCACGGTTCCTGACATCACTTATCTCCCTTGGTTCCTGACATCACTTATCTCCCTTGGTTCCTGACATGACCGATCTCCCTCGGTAATAATTACTATTTACCTGACAACAACAATCTCCCTCATTACCTGACATCACTTATCTCCCTTGGTTCCTGACATGACCGAACTCCCTCGGTAATAATTACTATTTACCTGACATCACCAATATCCCACAGTACCTGACATCACTGATATCCCACAGTACCTGGCATCACTTATCTCCCTTGGTTCCTGACATCACCGATCTCCCTCGGTTGATTTTTTCCCCCATACAAATATGATTTTAAGGGATGGGTAATATCAGACTGGTTTCATATAGAATACATGTAGCTAACAATCAATGTAAATAGGAATTGTTTTCTGTTGTCTTACAGTGAGTACATTGCCAAGGAGAGTCCTGAATCCTTTTGGAGATATGTTGGAGAAATAGCCAAGTTAGACCCTAAATCCACTGCCTTAGGTAGGACCGTCGGGCATACATGTATTGTCTGCTAGTAAAAATACATACCGTAGATAGAATTTTCAAAAGGATATAATTTTTTTTGTTGTTGTTGTTGTTGTATAGGTTTAACATGGAAGGATTACATTTGTTCGTGTTTTTTTTTATACTTTTTAGCTTGTCTCTTCGAAGAAGAGTGAGAGCTTATGTTGTCACGTTGGTGTCGGCTTCGGCGTCGGCGTTGGTTTTTTCAAATGTTAACTTTTTGGTGCAAGTGTTGAAATGCATAGTAATTTATGGTAATATGGTCCCTGTGGGGGTCAAACTATCCCCTGCCGGAGTAAAACTAAAAGATTTTTTGGAAAAAAACAGATTTTTGAAAATTTTTTGCGTTAAATTTTTGGTGCAAGTGTTGAAAGGTATTAATACATCACTTTATAATTGTACTAGGGTGCTGATAATTGGCAATAGAGTCCCTCTGGGGTTAAACTATCCCGCTGCCAGAGTTAAACTAAAAGATTTTTTGGGAAAAAAACCAGAATTTTCAATTTGTGGACTTAGAATATTTCTGCGTTAAGTTTTTGGTGCAAGTGTTGAAAGGTATTAATACATCACTTTATAATTGTACTAGGGTGCTGATAATTGGCAATAGAGTCCCTCTGGATCACTTTATAATTGTACTAGGGTGCTGATAATTGGCAATAGAGTCCCTCTGGGGTTAAACTATCCCGCTGCCAGAGTTAAACTAAAAGATTTTTTGGGGAAAAAACCAGAATTTTCAAATTTGTGGACTTAAAATAATTCTGCGTTAAGTTTTTGGTGCAAGTGTTGAAAGGTATTAACACATAACTTTATAATTGTACTAGGGTGCTGATATTTGGCAATAGAGTCCCTCTGAGTTAAACTATCCCCTGCTGGAGTTAAACTAAAAGATTGTTTGGGGAAAAAAACCAGAATTTTAAAATTTTTGGTGCAAGTTTTAAGAGGTTTTAATACATCACTTTATAATTGTACTAGGGTGCTGATATTTGGCAATAGAGTCCCTATGGAGTAAGACAATCCCTTCCTGGAGTAAAACTTTTTTTTTAAATTGAATTGTTTTCTTTTTAAATCTGTTTTTTTTTTTTTTTTTTTTTAAATCTTTGGACTTTGTGTTAAGTTTTGGTGCAAGTGTTGAAAGGTATTAATACATCACTTTATAATTGTACTAGGGTGCTGATAATTAGCAATAGAGTCCCTCCTGGGGTTAAACTATCCCGCTGCCAGAGTTAAACTAAAAGATTTTTTGGGGAAAAAACCAGAATTTTCAAATTTGTGGACTTAAAATAATTCTGCGTTAAGTTTTTGGTGCAAGTGTTGAAAGGTATTAACACATCACTTTATAATTGTACTAGGGTGCTGATATTTGGCAATAGAGTCCCTCTGGAGTTAAACTATCCCCTGCTGGAGTTAAACTAAAAGATTGTTTGGAAAAAAACAGATTTTTGAAAATTTTTGCGTTAAATTTTTGGTGCAAGTGTTGAAAGGTATTAATACATCACTTTATAATTGTACTAGGGTGCTGATAATTGGCAATAGAGTCCCTCTGGGGTTAAACTATCCCGCTGCCAGAGTTAAACTAAAAGATTTTTTGGGGAAAAAACCAGAATTTTCAAATTTGTGGACTTAAAATAATTCTGCGTTAAGTTTTTGGTGCAAGTGTTGAAAGGTATTAACACATAACTTTATAATTGTACTAGGGTGCTGATATTTGGCAATAGAGTCCCTCTGAGTTAAACTATCCCCTGCTGGAGTTAAACTAAAAGATTGTTTGGGAAAAAAACCAGAATTTTCAAATTTTTGGTGCAAGTGTTAAGAGGTTTTAATACATCACTTTATAATTGTACTAGGGTGCTGATATTTGGCAATAGAGTCCCTATGGAGTAAGACAATCCCTTCCTGGAGTAAAACTTTTTTTAAAAATTGGATTTTTTCTTTTTAAATCTGTTTTTTTTTTTTTTTTTTTTTTAAATCTTTGGACTTTGTGTTAAGTTTATGTTGTGAGTGTTGAAAGGCATAGTAATACATGGTATTAGGTTCCCTGTGGGGGTTAAACTATCCCTTGCCGGAGTTAAACTGAAATATTTTTTGGGGGAAAAACACATTTAAAAAAAATTTGTGCAAATGTTGAAAGCTATTAACACATCACTTTATGATTGTACTAGGGTGCTGATATTTGGTAAAAGAGTCCCTATGGAGTTACACTATCCCTTCTTGGGGTGAAACTGAAAATAAAACAATGTGAAAATGCTCACAATTGACAATTTATACCGGTCCACAGTTTTCAAGGGAGACAACTCTCATTAGGATAATATTTTGTCAAAAAAATGAAGAAATATGTCCAAAAGCAATTACATTTGTTTTTAATATATTCATTTAATCTACAACAGCATAGCTTGTCTCCCGAATATTTGTCAATAAATAATTTATATATATATAAATTGGTATGGTTTTGAAAATTGCATGAATTCACAAAACATAATCTGATCAAGTAAACAATATAAATATCATTAATGCAATTTGCGAAACCATTCCAATAAATATATTTTAATTACTTATTGACAAACATTTGCGAGACGAGCTATGCTGTTCTCCAACAGCTGTTGTTTCTCTTGTAAGCTAAGATACATAGCCTTAATGTATCAACAGCTCTTGTTGTATATACGTCTAATTAAACGATTCCGTCGTTACAAAATGCTGCAGTACAACTTTAGCACCAATGTAAACTTACAGGTGTATATAACCAGGTAGGTATACATACTGTATTACTTTATCATCAACAGTGGACATATATACTACGATATGAATAATAATGTACAGCTAATTGTACATTTCTTGTTATGTGAAGATAAGAATTAACAAGAACTGTTGTAGAACAGCATAGCTCGTCTCGCAAATGTTTGTCAATAAACAATTAAAATATACAAATTTGTATTGTTGTGAATTGTGCACATTGGATAATTAAGAGTTATATTGTGTACTTGACATAATTAATTTGTGATACTCAACACTAACTCACATAATTCATCAATCGCTGAAAAATATTTGATATCTTGAAACATGAAAAAAAGGCGAAGTCCAAAACATGTCATCAAGCAGTTTGTCTCCAAAAAAACCCCTAGTTTGACTCCGGTAGTGAAAAGTCAAACCCCAAAGGGACCCGAATGTCGATTATCAGTACCCTAGTACAAGTTATAAAGTGATGTGTTAATGTCTTTCAACACTTGCACCAAAATAATGTCCAAAAGCAGTTTATGTCCCAAAAAAGATGATTAGTTCTACTCCAGGAGTAGCTTATATTTGTAGCCCCACAGGGAGCCTAAGATATCACCGACCGGTACAATTATTAAGTTACATGTTAATGGCTTTCATCACTCGCACCTAAACCTCAAGTTTTTGTTCACATGATAATTGTAAGTCAAAAACATGTCAAAAAGCAAGCATCTTCAAGTTCAACTCCGGGATGCGATAGTCTAACCGCACAGGGACACTAATGACAAATAACAGTACCCTTGTACAATTTTTGATGTGTTTCAACATATGCACAAAAAAACGCTTTTGTCTAATTCCAAAACATGTCAAAAAGCAGCCCCCCCCCCCCCCAATAAAAAAAAATCTGTTTTATATAAATATATCCACCTTAGTACAATTATAAAGTGATATGTTAATGGATTTCAACACTTGCACCAAAAGCTTCATAAGTTTTTGTCCAAGTCCAAAACATATCAAGAAGCAGTATTTCCCCCCAAAATCCCTTACTTTGATTCCGAAAGAGGATAGTGTAACCCCATAGGGATTCTAAAGTCAAACATCATTGCCCAGTACAATTATAAAGTAATTTGTTAATGCCTTTCAACATTTGCATAAAAAACGCCTATTTTGATTTGCTTGCAATACGTCAAACAAATTCTTTCACCCTTTATTCGAATTTCTTTCTCTGTTAGAAGGTTACCATCCGGATTTAGCTCACACCAGAGACCGTGATCTTTTTATTGGAATTATTCAAATTTCTCCCATTAATATGTAGCCGCGAGTTTCGTGATAGAAAAGACGTTACAGGTTCTTTTTCATGTATTTATTATATTAATATAACATAACATTATAAACAATAAGCTTACATTTACGATAAAATGATAATAAGTGCATTGGATAAAAAAATCAATAGATAAAGTGTGTGATATATTAGATCAGTAATGTAAAGCAATTAATAGTTCTACAACAATAAAACAATATACTAGTTAGGCTACCTTACCAGAGTCCAGGGATCCCTGGCTGTCCAGCTCATTTCCATCACTTCAAGTGAGAATGTAAGAGTTGAGGTGTGTGATGCGCCTACATTTTTTACGAGAATACTCGAGATACATGCACAGTCACCGTTGATGGGTGACCATGCAATCTACTTTCGCACTCAGGTGACATACAAACTAGGCTTTTATCGTGGGATACATAATGCACAAACATACACAATGGACAAACATGCACACAGCCTATGAATATGTATGTTTTTTATGTTAATTATCATCACATTATCATATTGAAGAAGCGGTGTCAGTATTGGCATATATTGACAATACTAATTGATTTCTGAATTTCTGTGGCATCATCATACCAGACACTGGCATCAACATTGATATTTAAACAAAGTATAATTGATTTTAAAATCCAAGTGATTACTTGTATAGCAGTTTGCATTCTGATTTTAATGCACGCGTTCAAAACTGCTTTCAGAAATATTGAGATACAGTTATATATTTTATTCCTTGAAGGCAGGACGCAAGAGTTGTATTTGCTGCCCTAATTGCTTTTGTTTCTAAACAACTATCTTCTTTTTCTAATATCTCCAACGGCACTGCTTCACTTTTCGCATATACCATATATAGAGTGCTGTTACCTGTGCATAGGCGGATCACCTTTTGCCAAGTGATTATTTTTTGCAAGAATGAAAACTAAGAATTACATAAGAACATTCTTTACACCATACACAACAGTTCTTCCAGAAAAAAATGTAACCTCCCCCAACCCACCAACCCCCACCCCCGAATCCCCTAACCCAACCCAAAATCCTGGATCCGCCAGTGAAGAAGGTCTTGGGGTTTGTCCCTGGTCTTGTCTATTTAAATGGTAGTTGTTAATAAAGTTTAAATCTCAGTAATTTCAGAGTAACACCCGGTCGCGTTATACTAACAACAAACACACCAGTCCTGACAACAAGCACACCGGTCATTCAAGCGTTCTTTAGGCTGAACGTAAATCACAGAGCAACACAATGCTATGATAATATATCAAGAGTTGTATATACCGCTATATCACAGTAACATACCCGCCTCGTGGTTAATGGGCCCTTAGCAACCATCCAATGTATTTCTCAACTCCCTTGGGAATATACAGCCGGAGGTGTTATTGGGACGCTAACAGCTTACATACGACATTTCCTGCACTGTCCTACCAAGTACTCATTTACAGCTGGGTCGACTGGAACACTATTGAGTAAAAGTATTTTGTTCAAGGATACCACAAAGCGCTCGCACCGGGACTCGAACTAGCGACCCTTCGGTACCACAGCCCTACGTTCTACCACTAGACCCCCTTGCCTCCAACAAATGCGTGTACATGTACCATCTTGTACGCGCTACTTGCATGGCAACAGACAAGGTCATATTTTGACGACGGGTATCGAGATTTGGTTTCATTTGTATGTTTTGACTGCTTTCGAAAATCAGACATTTAAAGAGTGCTTTATTCGTGGGTGAGATGTATGTTTTTTCTTCTTTTTTCTCCTGTGGGCCAAATGCCTGTGCTACTTGATGTTAAAGTTTTCGGTACAACTTCTCAGACTGCACTCTCAAACCTCAGGGAAATATCTGTATATTTGATACATGCCAATCTTACTCTGAAACCAAAGAAACGTACTCTTTTTCAAACGGAGATAGAAAAGTTAGAACACGTGGTATCAAAAGCCGGTATAAGGTTCAACCCTGAAAAAAGAATGATCGTCTCTGAGTGGCCCCAAATATATGAAATATTCCAAACTTTTTGGGTCTGGCTGGGGTTACTACCGTCACTTTATTCCTCTTGTTTCGACAGTTGTTTTCCCTCTAGCATGTTACGCAAAGGCTGTTCAGTGGGATAATCAGTGTCAGCAGGTATTTGAGAATTCGAATGAGTTACTGACTATAGCGCCCATATCTTAGCATATCCCGATACCCAATGTGAGTTCATATTGGACACGGACGCTAGTATCACTGGGTTGGAGGTAGTTGTGTCTCAGGTACATGGTTGGGAGGAGGTTGTGACAGCGTATGATAGCAAAACATTAAACAAGGCTCAAAGGAACAATTTTACTACCCACAAGGAATTATTGTCGGTATTTTTGGTGCGTACGTACCATGCAGCTTTGATTTGGTTGAAACAGTTCAAAATCTGAATTATAAGCTGGCTCACTGGATCAGTGTATTGAATATGTAATTTTATAGGATAAGACATAGGCAGGGGAGTCTACATCAAAATGCCGACAGCTTGTTGCGAAGGCCCAGTAGACCCTGTAAAAGGGAGGGGTGTCCCGACTGTTCAGATAGAGATCAAGGTGATGAGTAAGTGGTTCCAGGGTCGAACTGAGGTCATATCAATTGGGTTACTAGGTTTATTGAACGTCATGAAGATGACTTTCCACCTGTTGGAGTAAATATAGTAAAGGCTGTCAGGATGGAAATAGTAACTTTGTAGAGGCCCGGGGCTTGAACAAGATTAGAGAATGGCAAGATCAGGACGAGAACATACGTCAAGGTAATCTCCTAGAAGCTCACCTCTCTCAGGCACCAAGTAGGTGTGAGTTCATTTAAGCATTGAACTGCTTTCATTTGGAAGGTATGGGCTGATGAATGCCAACTGGACAAAGGCAAAGCGCACTTCATTAAATTTGCCTTTGTCCAGTTGGCATTCATCAACCCATAACTTCCAAATGAAAGCAGTTCAATGCTTATATTTACATTTGACAACGAATTTGAAAGACTATGTCCAGGAATTTTACTCTGATAATGAAAGACAATTTTTTTTCGTCAAAGATGGAACAGCCTTTCCAATAGCCATATTTCTTCTTTTTTTTTGACAATTATTACGTCACTATAATAATGACGTCATAATAAAGATTTGGAAGTTATGGACTCATAACTTCCAAGTGAGCTTGATAAAGTTATATAGTGGGGCTGCAGTGTAAATGTAAATATCCATATGGGGTCAGGTTTAACTGCCAACTTTGGGAGAGTCTGGTCATTCGGGGAGGGAATGTTGTGCATACAGGATCACAATGAAATCATCCAGTGATACACAGGATAGTGGCCCCTGATAAGATCAGAAGGGAAATTCTAACACATAGTGTACATGATACATTGTGCTAATAAATAGATATATAGCTTAGAAACACAAATGACGAAGGAAGACAACTTTTTGACTCGTGCCCTGACCGGGCCTCGAACTCACGATCTACGGCACCCAATCGCCTAGCCAGAAATATCCGCAGCCTATACCGCTGCGCCACATCGGCACGTTTCAATGGCGCAGTGATGGTCGGCCCGATACCCTGACATGATCATTGTGGAAGTCGTCTATAAGATGATATATGAATACCTGGATCGCAATGTATTTACATACATGGATACGAATTGTACATATATTATATATATATAGTATACACCCTTCGCTCACTAAGAAACGCACTATCACTCATTTCTGAGTGCAAAAAAAAACAAAAAAAAACGCACTATCACACGATGAATGAACATACAATTACTCTATAATACAAATGTATATAGTGATATAACGATATAAATGCATAGCGCTCAAACCCGTTCGCACTCACTACTCACCGTACATATCTATTGCACACCTGTTTACTAAATCTATATATCATAATTACACGTTAAAACATTCACAGAATCAAATAACTTACAAATAACATACACATATATCTTAGGTTTTTACCGAACACTTACCGTGAGCTGTAGTTCACGCTTATTCGTTGAACTCCCTCAAATTCACACACTGTCGTATCTACCACAGGTTTACGCCATTGTTTCCCGTT